>NW_027185655.1:72638202-72706821 GCF_028583685.1 Petaurus breviceps papuanus
TCACAATGCCTATAGAGATTACAAATATGCTGATATAATTATCCATCACAAAATACATCAGGTTTGCCATTTGGGGAAATAAACTAGAAAATTTATTAAGATACCAAAAGACTGAGTCCCAAAACCAGAAAGTGAAAGCCATCAGAGTAGTTATGATATTGGCACAGGTAGATAAAGTAGAAAGCACCCACATTTTCAAGCCCTCAAAACAGAACAGGCTACCTCAGGCAAAGGTCCTCCTCTCCCCACTCACAGCAACCACCCAGCGTCCTGGAAGCACTCTCCCAGCAGCTCTGGCCCCTGGCAGTCCTCAGCAGGAGCCCTAACTCAAAAAAAAAAAAAAAGGCAACCGCCACCAACTGCCAACCGCAGGACCGTTAGCTCGGCTTTTCACTTTCTCTTGCTCTGCTATGTCAGCACGTCCATGGGGCATGGGAGATCTTTAAATTCCATAACCCTTACAGGCTATCAACCCACAGCCTGGAAATTTAAAAATCATCTACATGAATTTCCAGAAATCAATATGGCAAAGTAAACCCTAGATGTTCCAATTCCCCCTCCCTTATCTAGAAAACCCAGAGATAAATGTCCCACCCAGAGTAAAATCCTGAAGTGGTGGAAAGAGCTTCAAACTTAGGAGGCACTGAGAAAGGGTGTCACTGAGGCATTAAGGAGTCTGAAGAGAAAGGCGAGAGGACTCCCAACAATACCTACCCCAGCTGACCAGCAGGAGATCTAGAATCCCAGGTCGTGTAGCCAGCAAGAAATAACAACAAAAGCCCAGGTGTGTCTAAGCACCACTAGAAGAATCTATGGACACCAGCTTTGCTGGCTGCCATCTGCACAGCTTGCCTGTGGCATTGAGGCAGAGATGTGAAGTGGCCAGGCAACCCCTCCCCCACAGATTACTCTGTGAGCCTTAGGATAACTCAGGGGAAACACTGAGAATCCAGGCCTTGGCCTTAGCCTTGACACCCAGAGGCTACAGCACACAAAGTCAACAACCAGGCACCTAGCTCCAAGCCTGGAAAAGATGGGTCAGAGTCCTCTGTACTCCAGAACCAGAAATACACTTTAAAGGTCAGGAAATAGGCATTCACAATGGGCAGGAAGCAACTTGCAAAGCCTAGAACAAAGACAATTGAATCTTATTATTGTGAATGAGAAGAATTTGTATCCACACCTGAGACCACAGAAGGTAATAGGAATGGGTATGAAGCCCAAAAAGCATTTTTGGAGGAGGTGGATCAATGGAATAGATTGGGTACATGAGACTAAGGAATGAATGCCTATAGTAATCTGCTGTTTGCTCAACCAAAAGACCCCAGATTTTGGGAGAAGAACTCACTGTTTGACAAAAGGTCCTGGAAAATTTGATTATAGTATGTCAGAAACTGGGTTTCGAACATTATGTAACACCATATACCAAAATCAATTCCAACTTACCTTTTTTTCAATGAAATTGAAAAGTTTCTGTACAAACAAAGCCATTGTAACCTAGATTAAGAGGGAAGTGGCAAATTAGGAGAGAATTTTTATAACCAATGTCTCTGAAAAAGGCCTCATTTATAAATTATAAAGAGAGTTTAGTCAAATCTATAAGAATATAAGTCATTCCCCAATTGATAAATTGTTAAAGGATATGAACTAGACGTTTTCAGAGCAAGAAATTAAAGATATTTATAAGCATATGAAAAAAATGCACTAAATCACTATTGGTTAGAGAAATGCAAATCAAAACAACTCTGAGGTATCACATCTCACCAATCAGATTGACTAAAATGATAAAACACGATGAGAAATGCTAGAGAGGATGTGGAAAAATTGGAACACTAATCCATTTCTGGGGGAGTTGTGAATTGATCCAACCATTCTTGAGAGCAATCTGGGAAAATGCCCAAAGGGTTGTAAATAATTTCATAACCTTTGGCACAGCAATACCACTTCTAGGGTTGTATCCCAAAGAGATCTTAGAAGTGGGAGGATGACCCATATGTACAAAAATCTTTATAGCAATCCTATTTGTGGTAGCAAAGAATTGGAAATTAAAGGGAAGTCCATCAATTAGGGAGTGTGTAAACAAGTTGTGGTTTATGGATGTAATGGAATATTATTGTGCTATAAGAAATGAGGAACAGATGGACTTCATATTTCCGTGGAGAGGCTTATATGAACTGATGCTGAGTGAGAAGAGCAGAACGAGTAGAATGTGTAAACAATACAGACACAACATATGTTTGACCACCAACTTTGATGGACTGGACACTTCTCAGCAATGAAGGGTTATAAGTAAACTCCAAAAGACTCATGGTGGAGAGAGATGTCTACATTCAAGGAAAGAACTAGAAAGAACAGAGTTTGAATGCAGACTGAAGCTAATTACCTGCTCTCTTTCTTTTTCTTTTTTTTATCCTCTTTCCCATTGTTCATTCCATTCATTGCTATACTTCTTTATAACCTGACTAATGTCTAATGTGAAAGAATTTGCAGATCCTATACTTGATTGTATGCTGCCATTGGGGAGGTGGAAAGGAGGAGGAAGGAGGGGAAGAAAATTTGAAACTCAGCGAATTGTAGAACTGAATCTTCTAAATTAAAAGTAAACAAACAAATTAATAGAGACCAAAAAAAATTAAAAATACCAAAAAGGCCTTTAATGAAGAGTTTTCATCAGAGGGAGCCCTTGGGCCATCAAGATTTCTTCAACAAGAAGGCAAAGTATTTTTTTCATCAGCATTTAATTGAATGATTCCGCTGTTTGCTCATTCTTATATTGTCTCTCCTTTTTTCCCTCTGCTGTTTGGAACAACAACTTCCAATGTGTCATACATTTTCAAAAGTCAGCAGGATTGACCAGAAACTAAATTCAAATTCTTCCAGAAATTCAAGGAAAAAAGCAGTTAATGAAAAGACAGATTGACTCATTCAAATTTAAGTTATTTGTCAGGATGATGGCACAATCTGTATTTGAAATAATAATAATTTGTGTGGAATCAGTAACTTTCAGCTCATTGGATGTGAAAGAAAATTCTCAAGAACACTATATTGCATTTTCTTTTACTTATTTTGTACTGCATGTGCTCAACTTGAATTACACATATTCCTATTGTGTATATAAAAAATACTTCGATATAGAAGAAAGAGCCCTGGATTAGCTTGGAAAAGATACAGCTTCCACTTTTAGCACTGTCACATGTTGGACATATTTCTCAAGTCACTCAAACTATTTGAGCCACAGTTGCATCATTTATAAAATGATAATGATAATAAATGATAGAACTTT
Source organism: Petaurus breviceps papuanus (assembly GCF_028583685.1). Taxonomy (NCBI): domain Eukaryota; kingdom Metazoa; phylum Chordata; class Mammalia; order Diprotodontia; family Petauridae; genus Petaurus; species Petaurus breviceps. The sequence goes on from NW_027185655.1 coordinate 72,641,486, forward strand.
TTCATAGTATTCTGCTGAGAATCTATTGATATAAATAAGTGACTTACACATTATGAAGTTTTAGGTAAATGCTGTTGCTATTATTATCATTTCTAATAATTCATCTTCCCCCTCCTCCTCATCCACCTCTTCTTTCTCTACCTCCTACTATCACCAGTAATACTACTGACATTGGGACAGTGTGAAATGAAATATCATCACTGACATGCCCTAGGCCACATTTCATAATGGAGGAGACTGAGGATGCTTGGGAACGTCCTGAGATAGTCAAACTTGTTTAATTAGCATATTTGTTATTGGTATCAAACATATTAGTGAGTTCATGGCTTCCATTATACACATATTGATATCATATATTTTTCTCATACAAAATAGTATGGATAATGTCCTCCATTTGTGCTATAGAGAATTCCTGTAATTCTAGAAGTAGGCAACAGATAATGCTACACTGAATTTTAAAAGTGTCTCTGTGTTATTTTGCATGCTTGTTCTATCTTTTGTTCCATTTTTTCCCCATAGTTTTGAAAATTGGAACAAAAGAGGACAACTGAAGAGAACTGATCCATTTGGAAATGTCCCAATATAAGTTTCTATTTTATGTTCTAAAGATTGATGAATATGGATTCACATGCATGAAAGATGAGGGATGGGCAAAACAATGATCTTAACAAAATATTAAATGCACCAGAGTTATTGCTGTATTGCATTGGATGGATCCATAATGGAGAATGTTGGGAAAGAAATGGACAAGAATCATATGGTATCAAAAGAAATCCATGATTAGTGATCTAACCATGTGGAAAAATGTATTCATGTCAATGAGGTTATAGAGCAATGAAAGAATACAAAGATCATTAATGAGAATTTAGTAGAAGGCTGAGAGTCATTTGACTTTTTAAAAAGTTATTTGAAGTTATTTCATTAAGTATTTATCAATTACTTGAAAAATTTAATAATTTTCAAAAATGAGTAACAAATTCTCTCTTCCCTTCCCCCAACTCCCCACTATCCTCGAGAAAACAACCAATTGTATATCACTTACACATGTGAAGTCATGTAAAACATATTTCCATATTAACAATATTCCAAAAGACAATACAAACAAAACAATAAAAATAAAAATGCTTCAGTCTAAATTCAGAGTTCATAATTTCTCTCTCTGGAAGTGAATAGCATTTTATTTCATGGGTCCCAAATCATTGTCTTGATCAAAATGTTTCACACTTGGTCATCCTTATAATATTGCTCTTACTGTGTATGATTTGCTCCTGGTTCTGCACACTTAACATTTTATGAGCTCACATAAGTTTTCTCAGGTTTTTCTGAAACCATTTTGCTCATCTTTTCTGATAACAGAATTGTCTTCTATCAACTTTATCAGTCATTCCCCTCTTGATGGGTATCACCGAGTTTTCCAATTATTTGCTACCATAAAAAGAGCTGCTATAATTGTTTTTGTACAAAGAGTTTATTTTCTGTCTTTTTTTAATCTCTTTGGGATATATATATATATATATATATATATATATATATATTTGGATATATATATATATATTTGGATGTATATATATATATATAGACAAAGTTTTTTTTTTTCTTACTTAAAAATATCCTATGAGGGCAGCTAGGTGGCACAGTGGATAGAGCGTGGACTTTGGACACAGGAGTTCCTGAGTTCAAATTTGACTTAACACTTGATATCTCTGTTACCCTGTATAAGTCATTTAACCCGAATTGCCTGCAAAATGCTCCTTGGCATTTATATACATATATATATATATATATATACATATATATACATATATATATATACAGAGAGAGAGAGAGAGATTTAGCCAAGAGAAAAGTCTTTGTAGAAATGGGGTGTGATAGTTATCTTTTGAACATTTCAAAGGATGATATGTAGGATGAGAATTAGATGTCTACTCTTTGGCCATAGAAGGCTAAACATAAAAAAAGCAAAGATTCGAAGTAGATTTATATTTCATGCAAGGAAAACCTTGCAAAATTTACATCAATCCTAAAATGGACTAACTCAAAATGTAGTTAGTTCCCCTTCACTGAAAGCTTTCAAGTAAATCCTGGGTGAATACTTGTTTGGGTTATCATAAAAAGGATTCTTCTTTAGACACAGTTTAGACTAGAACACCTCTATGATCTCTTTCAACTTTGAGATTCTGAGATAATCTGAAAAGAGGGTGAGAAAAGGAACAAGCAGGCAGTTCCTAAAGGAATACACTTCCCAAAGCCTGATATAACTGAGTGAACCTGGAAAAGAAGTGCTACACAAAGTCAGAGTACACATCAAAAAGGAAAATAGTCAAAAGTTTTTCATGAAAATCTTGAATACCAGATGATGAATTTTGAGGACAACAATTTATGAACCTGCCCACTAAGTCACAGAAGTGTTCTTATCATCCATATTGAGTGAGGAACTCACAGTGTTGAAATTACATATATGTCAAAATGCTGAAAAGAGAAGAAAAAACCTGGATAGTAATAAACACCACCCATCAAAAGAAATAAAAATTGTCATCTCAGTCAACTACAATTTATTAAGCACCAATTACATTTATTAGTCATTGTTCATTTCATCAGTGTTGCTTATAGCCCATCTCTTCTTTTCCATTTTGTGGGACCGATTCATAGGATGGCAGATTTAGTATTACAAGGACCTTATGTTTCACCAAATCCAATCTCTTCATTTTATAGTTTAAATAAACTGAGGTTAAGTAAATTATTTAGGATCAAAAAAACTAGTCAATGTCTGAGGAAGGATTTGAACTCAGCTTTCCCTCTTGGTCAAACTGAGTCTAAGGTCCCTAAACATCTGTTAAATTTTATGTCCCATATACCTAAGTAAACTACATTGTGAAGCTAATGAGAGCCCAGTGGAATAGGAATACGTATAATTCATGAAAAATTCAATTTCTATTTGTCAGGGTACCACAAGGTTTAAAGATTTTTTCTGTGTGAAATATTTCTGAAAGAGAGAAAATCTGAATTCATTTCCAGGTTCCACTGACCCTGACTTCCCAACCATAACTTTATACACTAAATTGCCTCTTGTAATTTCTATGGTGCTGGAGAATTGGGAGCCTAGCCCATGTTTTATGATGTTGATCACCTGTCATTTCAAGAGTATCAGTGCAGAACTGGTATTCACCTGCCATCTCTCAGTTCCACCAGCTTCACTTTTATCTAGCCTATCTTCTATTTCTATCATACATCTTCTTGAAGCAATTTCCTACTTTTGTTCTTTTTTGAAACTCCTCATTGAATGTAATCCTATAACCGAAAAGGTTTACAAGAAGCATTTAGGAGGAAAAAAAAACACAACAAATCTTATTTTTCTTGTAACAAACTTACAGGTTTTCATTAAATTGAATAATATGCAAAACAATATGGCAGATTGAAAGGTTGGTTAATGTTTTTCATTACTTTTGTTTGCTTTTGTGAGAAAGAAGGAAAGGAGAAAGAATTCATCTATTGTAACACACCTGTACAGCAAGATTAAACAAGTAATAACAACCTGCTCATCACTCAAACAGGATAAAGAACATCAGGGAGCAAGAACACAGAAAGAAACAACACACAATGAGGATTCTCCAAACTCTGTTCCCTGACTCTGTTTCCCATAACATCATGACTGTCATGTTTATAAAATCTTAAGGCCATCTTTTTGTTATTGTTTAAAATAATTGTGAATTAAAGTTATCATTTTTTTAAGAAACGGAGGTTGCGTGTAAGAATTTTGAATAAGTTAATAGAGAAGAAGAGAGTGAAGTACCATTGGATTAAACAGCAATCACAACTGCTAACAGAAACTCTTTAGAACATAATCACAAAAGTAATTTCTACACTTATTTGGAAAGCTATGAGGTTTTCTACATTGCAAACAATTGTATATATGTATATATCTCTATCTATATATCTCTATATATATTTTATATAGCATATGTAAAGATATGTTATATACAATGAAAGTGTATGTACATAAATAATTAAATTATACCTTTATGCCTAGGTATTTTAGTATTTTTATCATTAAAATGGCCACATCGTTTTCACCAAAGGGGCCACAAGATTTAGAAAATAGAACAATCATTTCAAAGTACAATAACTATTGAGTCAAAGTCTTCCAAAGTGGGGCACACTAAATTAATTCAATCTATCACTTATTAAACAATCAATTACCATCATTAGAAAATACACAAACCCTCCATCCCTAGATCACCAGTAAACTATCATGTCATCATTACTCAGTACCCATGGAGAGGTCTTTTCACCTTTACTTGTGTCTGCTTCTCAGATTTCCTGGATCCCATTTCATGGTCCCAGGTTCTACCTGAATTCAGCAGACTGTCACCTGGATTCAATGGCAGTTTCCAGTTCCTTGTCCAGCTTTCTGGGTAGGTCCTGCTCCACATTGATGTTCACAGGCTCCAGTCTGTCTCAAATCCTTCACAATTTCTGTTCCTGAGAATTCAAGGCTCAACCAAGCCACAAACAAAGTCCCTGCATCCTGGTCATGCTTCCTCAGTCTTCTGCAAGTCATTCAAAAAATCAGGATCACCTTATCCAGCCTTGGGGGAGGGGTCTCCTGAACTCATGGGCTTCTGAGCTTTTTTTCAGAAGATGCTCCAACACCACAAGTCCTCAGTAAATTCTTGCCCAGTTCTTGATTTTCTCCTCTATAGCTGCTCTGCCTTGTCCCAACATTCTTGGACAGATTCTTGTAGCAATAAATTCTGCCAGTGCCTCTCTGGGGCTTTTCTTATATAGACACAACATTAGCTTCCTGCCTCAGCCAAACCTTTCCTGTTATGTCAGGAACAGGAGTTCATACCTTCTGTTTCTTTCACATAGGTTTGATTATTTACTAAGTCCTAAGTACCTGCTTACTTACCAATACAAAAAGGGGTCTTCAATTTACCATTATATTATTGTTCCCATACTGGTAATTATTTTTATGCATGATTTTTCCTAAAATAGTTGCTCCTCATTAGAAAAATATTTCAAGTCCATCAGGTAGGAAATTCTATAACCTCTAAACCATTTTGTATATTGAGTGGTTCTCATGAATCTTCCTAAAAGACTCTATTATGAGAGACTTTTTAAGAGATGTGTTAAAATATTATGATTCCATAGAGGAGATTTGCTATATGAGGCTTTCTGTTAAAAAAAAAAAAACAAATACTATTCACCTTCAATTTTTTTCCCATTCTCTGTTCCTGTGCTTTATATAATCTCTCATTTGTGAAGTACTATCTATTCCACCTACTTTAAATATAGTAACATCATTTTAAACTTAAGTCCGTAACAATCTCTAATTCCTATACTTTCATCCCCACCCCCCTACCTGAAACCCCAAAAAAAATCCTTTTCCAGTTTTTATTCCTAATAATTTTATAATATATCCATCAGTTCCATCTCCCAGATCACAAAAATTAAGATTCTTTGAGGATTCTATCACTTCAGCTCCTAAACCCTTTCAATTCTTCCTTTAAAATGGGTTTTGGATTTATTCTTCTTTTCATTGTCATTTTTAGATTCAGTCCCATCGCCTGATCTCAGTGTCAATTGTATATCTCCTCCAATCCATCTTACCTTTATAAATTTAAAGTAAGAAGGAAACTTAGAGGATGTTTAGTCCATATTCTTGATGGTATAGATTAGAAAAATGAGACCCAAAGAATTAAAGTGGGTATTTTAATGAAATACATCTTCAAATTTAGTCAACAGTATACAGCAGTCAATAAAGTGAATATAGTCTACATTGAATTGAGAACTAACAATGTCATAGTCCTATAGTTCTCTTCATAGTATGGCTGTAATGTCATATGTAGTTGATAGAATCATATATCTAGAGATAAAGGGTCCTCAGAGACCAATCTCCTCATTTAGTAGATGAATAACCCAAGTCCCGATCAGATTAGGTGACTTGCTTAAAGCCACACAGGCAAGAAGGTATCATCAGAGGTTGAATTTGAACTCACTCACGTAACAAAAGAGCAAGTAGTCTTTCCACTTTACCACACTGCTTCCATTTTAATTGCATTAATGAACTGGAGAGTATCCATGAGAGGCCATCTATGATTGTTAAGAGTCGTAGATTCATATGATTTAAAAAAAATAATTTGGGAAGGGAACAATAACTTATTAAGTTTTATTCACTATGCTAAGTAATGCTTACTAATATTACATTTGATTTCATCCTCACAACACCTTGTAAGGCAGACGGTATAATTATCTTCACTTTATAGATTGGAAAAATGAGGAAGACAGAATTGAAACAAGTTTCCCAGCTTTAAACAGCTAGTAAATGTCTGAGGCCAGGTTGTACAATTTCCTGAACTACAAAGTGGGGTTAATAATAGCTGAAAAGCAAAGAAGAAATCACATTAAGGAACTATTGATAAAGGAGGACTCTATGATCAAATAGAAGATAGAAAAGATCACGTGGACCAAATGGAACCTGCTTATTACAGAGCATTGTGTAAACAAAACCAATGCAGTTAAAATAAGGAAAACATTTAATTTGGAAAGCCTTTTTTGTGGCAAGTTTCTCTAAAAAGATAGTTTTATTTCTAAGAATAAGATCCATTTTTCAATAGAGAAACCATAAAAGGCTATCAACAAGTAATTTTCAAAGACAAAATCTAGCTATCAAAAATGTACTTAAAAATCACCAAAAGTTAGACAAATGGAACTCTGACATTCCACTCAATATACTGTCCCTCTGTGCTTCATTTCATTCCACAATTAATACAATCAAATGTAATTGAAGCAGAATTTATCAAGTATTTACTGGTGCCAAGTTCTGTGCTGGGTGCTGGATAAAAAAAAGAGAAACAAAATAGCCCCTTTCATTAAGAAGTTCTCATTTTACTTGGAAAAAAAGGAAAAAAAAGGTAGTTGAAGATATTTTTAAAAATGCAAAGTACATAACAATGAATATTAGGTAGGGGTAGGTAAACGAACATCAAGAGAAATCAGGAAAGGTTTGTTGTAGGAAGTGGCATTGGCGTTGAGCTGTGAAGGGGGACAAAGTAGAGATAAAATTCTCCTCTGTACTTTTCACTGCAATGATTACCCTCTTCCTCTCCCTCTCCTTATTAGAACTAAAGGGCTCTCTCTTTCCAAATTGAAATACAATAAACTGTTGTTCAGTGTTCTTTCAATCATACCTATCTACGAAACAATTTGGTTTAGCCAATCTGCCAAAACTGTCTTACCAACTTGTGACCATTTCACATGCTAAAATTTCTTGAGTCACAGTTAAGTGAAGGTGGACAACAAAAGTAGATGCACAGTGCTGGAAAGAACTTGGCAAGCCCTCGCACATGATGTGCTAGCCCTCTCTGAAAATCCCATACACCTCAGGTCTATATATATGCTATAGAGTGATTACTATATCTGTAATTACTGAGACACTGGGAAATCACTACCTTCTGAATCCTCATAGAAATAGACTTTCATGTTTGGTAGAATTTAATTGTTAAGTCTATTTTATTGATTATCTCTCTAAAAGAGTCAGAGCAATGTAGTGGATAAGCAGACAATCTCAACAACAGGAAGGTCTGAGCTTTACAACTTATACTTGAACTACCTATTTGACCCTGGGCAAGTACTCTACCAACCTCTTTAGGAATATAAGTTTCAAAAAATTACCAACTTGAATTGGTAGAAGGGGTTTCCTCACCTGGAGTTCCCTATACAGAAAAAAAGGCAGGGTTGATGGGCATGGAATTGAGATGGTGGAATAAAAGCAGGAATCTGCTTGAGCTCCTGCTCCAAGCACCTCCAATAATTTTAAATATACCTTTAAACAAATTTTAGAGCTACAGAACCCACAAAATGACAGAGAGAAATGTCTCCTTCTGAAGGCAGCCTCGCAGGCCAGCAGGAAGGGTCTATTGCACTGGGTTGGGAGTGAAGCATAGTCCTGGATGGACCACCCCAGCCCAGACCAGTGGCACAGACAGGAAAGTGCAGACTTCAGGAAAGTGAATCACTGGCAGCTATGGATGGTCCAGACTACTGAACCCATAAATGCCAAAGAGAAAGCAAAAGGTAAGTGGGAGAACTCTGTTGGAACTGGGTGAGAGAAGAACATGGAACAGTGGATGTGGTGGTCTGCAACTGCTGCCATGGTAGGTACCTCCTGAGACAGGCCCACAGATGGTGGGTGTAACAAGTGACTACCAAGAGGGTAATTGCAACACTTTATCTGCTAGCTCTGAGGTAGTATTATCTTGCTTTTCCCTGCTTGGATCTGGATTGCAGTCCTGGCTGATGGTCCTGGGGTGAGGAATGCTACCATGGCAGAGGTTCTTGAGGCTGTGGAGAGGCAGTCTACCTCATGGATCTGAGGCAGGTGCCTAGAAGAAGCTCTGGCAACAGCTGCACAAAACCTCAGAAATTTGGGACACAGCATTCTCCACTCTGGAAGCAGAGATCTACCATGGCAAAGAACTCAAAAGTAAAGTTATTGACTGTCAAGATGAGCAAAGAGAGGAAGCAAAATCAAATTATAGAATTATTTATTGGTGACAAAGACAATGAAAACATAAAACCAGAGTGAGACAACAGAATCCAAATTATTGCATCAAAAGCCTCCAAGAAAAATATGAACTAATTGTAGGACATGGAGGAGCTCAAGAAGGATTTTTTAAATGAAGTAAGAAAAGCACAGGAAAATTTGGGAAGAGAAATAAGAATGATACAAGAAAATTGTGAAAAATGAGGCAACAGCCAGCAGGAGATTCAAAAAATACTGGAGAAAATAACACCTTATAAATAGTCTAACTCAAACGTCAAAAGAGGTCCAAAAAGCCAATGAAAATAAGAATACCTTAAAAAGAAGTGGATGGAAAAGGAATTTCAAAAGCTCACTTAAGTAAATAATTTTTCAAAATTATATAGGGGCAAATAGAAGCTAATTTATGAGAAATCAAGATGCTTTAAAATAGATCCAAACAAATAAAAATAATAGAAGGCAATGTTAAATATCTCATTGGAAAAACCACTGACTTGGAAAATAGATCCAGAAGAGATAATTTAAAAATTATTGAACTACCTAAAAGCTACATTCAAAAAAAAGAACCTAGGTACATCATCTTTCAAGAAATTATCAAGGTAAACTGTCCTGATATTCTAGAACCAGAGGGCAAAATAGAAATTAAAAGAATTCACTGATCACCTCTTGGAAAAGATCACAAAAAGAAAACTCCTAGGAATATTATACCCAAATTCCAGAGTTCTCAGGTCAAGGGGAAAATATGAAAAGCTGCCAGGAAGAAAGAATTTGAGTATTGTGGAAACGCAATCAGGATAACAAAGGATCTAGTAGCTTCTACATTAAGGGATCAAAGGGTTTGGAATATGATATTCCAAAGGTCAAATGAGCTAGCATTAAAACCAAGAACCATCTACTCAGCAAAATGAAGTAAAATACTTCAGGGGAAAATATAGACATTCAATGAAATAAAGGAGTTTCAAGAATTCTTGATGAAAAGACTAGAATGAAAGAGAAAATTTGACTTTCAAATACAAGAAGCAAGAGAAGCATGAAAAGGTGAACAGGATAGAGAAACCATAAGAAACTTATTAAAGTTGAACTATTTACATCCCTACTTGGAAAGATGATATTTTTAAACTCATGAGACTTTTCTCACTATGGGGATACTTGAAGGGAAGATATGTGTGTGTATGTATGCATGCATTCATGTATATATACATATGCATACATATATGTACATGTATGTATATGTCTATATGCATATATGTGAACATATATACATAGACAAAGGGCACAGGGTGAGTTGATTGTGAAGGGATGATATCTAAAAAATAAAATTAAGGGTTGAGAGAGGAGTATATTGGGAGAAGGAGAGGAAGAAATGTAGAATTGGGTAGATTATTTCTCTTAAAAGAGGCAGGAGAAGGCCGTTACAATGGAAGGGAAGAGCAGGGAAGAGAAAGGGAATGAGTCAAACTTATTCTCATTGCATTCAGCTTAAGAAGGGAATACCATACACACTAAATTGGGTATCTTATCTTACAGGAAAGTAGGGGAGAAGGGGATAAGAGGCAGAATGATAGAAGGGAGGGCAGATTGGGGGACAGTGTAGTTGGAAGCAAAAACTTTTGAAAAGGGGCAGGTCAAAGGAGAAAATAGAATAAATGTGGAATAAGATAGGATAAAGGGAAATATAGTTAGTCTTTCACAATTTAAATACTATGGAAATGTTTTGCATAACTACAGAGGTATAATTTATATTGAATTGCTTGTCTTACCAGTGGGGGTGGTGAGGAGGGGAGAAGAGAGGGAATCTGGAACTCAACGTTTTAAAAACAAATGTTAAATTGTTTTTACATGAAACTGGAAAATAAGATATACAGGCAAACGGGTATAGAAATCCATCTTGCCCTACAAGAAAGTAAGGGGGGAAATGGAGGAATATAAGAAAGGGCAAATTGGGAAAAGAGCTATTTATATACTTGCCATCTGGAGTGGGGGTAAGGAAGAGATGGGGAGAAAACTTTTAACCCCAAGACATGTGGAAATGAATGCTGAAAAACTAAAAATAAAGAAGTTTAAAAAATTTTTAGAAAGAAAAAAAAACAAGATTCAATCCCTTCTTTAATGTATTTTTTTTCATTTTAAAGAAAATTAGACTTAAATACTAAAACTTAGACAAATAATAAAGAAAAGAAAAAGAACCTTAAATATTGAAGCAAATGAAAAATAAGAAAATAAAAAAACATGTTATGTGCACGACAAAATGTAAGAGAGGATAAAAAGATATAAGTTTCCATTTCAAGAAAGCCTGTGTGATAAATACTACACCTTTAGTTGAAAACATCCACCTTTTCTTTCCTTCCTAGAAAGTTTTCTTTTGTTCTCTGATGTGCAATTTTTAGCTTTGTCCCCTTACCCCCTCTTTTACCTTCCCCCATAGAAGGCTACAATTAAGTACAGTTACATTTATGTATATAGATATGTACATCCAGTTAAATATAAGTACACATACATACATGCATACATATATAGATATAAACATTCCCTAACAACTTCTTCACCTGATCTTTGTTTTTGTGTTTGTTGGTATCTATTTCTTATCCTTCCTGACTCCTCTACTTTACTTCTATTTGCTACCTTGTACTGCTATTACTTAGCCTACTCCTCCCCTCAAAGGATCCTTCCCTTATCTTCCTATTCCCATTATCTAAACACCTTTATATAACCCTCTTTAAAATATTCCCTCACATTCTCCCCTAGATATCCCTCCCTTATCTTCTCCTCACCGCCTATTCCCTCAACATTTTATGTCTTTCTGAATGTAGAACACTTTTATATTCTTCAAAATATAAACGTATTGTTCCCTCTTAGAACACATTCCCTATGAAAGTAGGTCATGCAAACCAGCAGCCCTCCTCCCCCGAAAAATTCCCTTTATAGGGTCTTCCTCTTCAAGCTCATTTGTATAAAATAATTAATCTTTTTATTTATTCCTAAATGGTTTAATGTTGTAAAGTAATATCCTACTTAAGTCTACCCCAATCTTTTTCTTATAAACTATCCAAATACTAACATTAATCTAAGACATACATTTTGAATACATAAAAAGGTAAACAGTGTATCCTTATTGAGTGCCTTGTAATTAATGTTTGGCATGTACTTTTTATTTCTCTGGGCTCCTATATGCAAAAGGTTCTTAAATACTGAAGCAAATACAAAATAAGAAAATAAAAAAGCATGTCATGTGCACAATGGAACGTAAGGGAAGATTCAAAGATATAAGTAAAAGTTTCCATTTCAAGAAAGCCTGTGTGATAAATACTACACATTTTTTAAACAAAGTTTCAAAGTTTTTTAAACAAAGTCATGAAAGCTTGACAATTCAGTAAATGACAATTTTTTTTTTAAATAAGTTTATGCTTAGCCTTATTGGGTATGATATTATTGGCTGGAATTCCATTTCTTTTACTCTTCAATATATAGTGTTCTAAGACATGTGGTCTTTTACTGTTGTCACTGCAAGGTCTTATGTGATTCTAAATGTGCCACCACTATATTTAATTTTATTGTTATTGTTCAAAATGTTTTGTCCTTGAGGTAACAGTTTAGGAATTTGAATATGATATTCCTGTGGGTTTTCTTGTAGGGTGTCTTTCAGCTGGTGCTCAGTGGATCTATTCTACATGTACTTTCCCATCTTTTTTCTGATGCTTCAGGTCAATTTTCTTTAATTCTTTTATTAATGCATTCAAATTCTTTTTGATAATTGCTTTCAGGTAGTGCAGTTATTCTTATATGTTTTCTTCTTATTATTATTTTTGTTGTTGTTTGGGGGAAAGCAGGGGAATTGGGGTTAATTTACTTGCCCAAGGTCACATGGCTAGAAAGTCTTAAATGTCTGAGGCCAGATTTGAAATCAGGCCCTCTTGACTCCAGGGCTGGTGCTTTATTCACTGTACCACCTAGGTACCTCAATATATGCTTTCTTCTTTATCTGTTCTCTTAATCAGTTGTTTTTCTTACATTCTATTTCACATTCTCTTCTTTTTTTTTCAATCTTCATTTTTGAAATTTTATGTTGATTCTTTATAACTTCACTAGATTCTCCTTGCCCAATTCTGATTTTCAAGAAGTTGTTTTCTTCCTTTAGATTATGGATTCTGGGGGTGGGGGTGGTGGTGGGGATGGGTGGAGTCAAGATGGCAGAGTAGAAACAGGACTTCTGCATATTTCCTGCTTCCACCTCCTCCAATATATGTAAAAAAATGACTGTAAACAAGATTTGTAGTTACAGAACACAGAAAATGACAGGGAGAAGCTAATGTCCCACTGAACGAGCCTGGCAGGCTGAAAGGAAGTGGCCAGCTCAGCACATTGGGAGTCGAGCCTGCCGCCACTCATAGTTAGAGATTTTAGCCTCAGGGCAGCCCCAACCAGCCACCTGCTGGAGGTACTTCAGAACAAAAGCAGCTGGTACATTTTCCAGAATTATCAACCTGTAAATGCTAAGGACAAGTGAAAAGTCAGTGCAGTGTGGACTTTGGGAACAGGGAGTTCAGGAGTGTGGTCCAAACTTTACCTCCTGGAGGCAGAAGGAGCTGAGGTGTTGCAACAATGTGGCAGCCACCACATGGCTGCTTCAGAGCTCCTGGCCTTCAGATTGTATGGGGACCAAGCCACCAGTCGGAAAGATAATTACTCTTGCTTTAAACTACTTGAATCTGGATTGTGGTCTAGGGTGGATGTTCTGGGATGAATAAACACTTTGCCACAGCATGTTTATGTTTCAGAGATGGCACCCAACTAAAAGCTCCAGAAGCTGGAAAAACCATAGCATATTGGGACAAAGCTCCCCTCTCAGGTAGCAGAGTTATAATGTGGCAAAAATCTTAAAAGTCAAGTAATTGAGTAGCAACATGAGCAAGCAAAGGAAGCAAAACAAGCAGAGCAAAATGACATTAGTATCATATTTTGGGGACTAAAAGGATCAAAGCATGGAAAAGGAGGAAGGCAATGAAGTCAGAACTCCTGCATCAAAAGCTTCCAATAAAAATAGGAGCTAGTTACAGGCCATAGTGGAGCTTAATAAGAATTCTGCAGGGGCGGCCAGGTAGCATAGTGAGTAAGAGCACTGGCTCCAGTGTCGGGATGACATGTGGATCGAATCCGGGCTGAGACATGTATTACCCACACAGAAACACCTGGCTGTGTAACCTTGAGAAAGTTACTTAACCCCAATTGCTTTTAAAAAAAAAAGAAGAATTTTGAAAACCAAATTAAAGATGTGGAGGAAAAATTGGGAAGAGAAATTAGAATAATGCAAGAAAATTATGAAATAAGAGTCAACAACCTGACTGAAGAAAATAACACCTTAAAAATAGACTAACTCAAATGGCAAAAGAGGCTTAAAAAGGCAATGATGAGAATGCCTTAAGAAGTCATATCTGCCAAATGGAAAAAAGAAAGTCAAAAGCTCACTGAAGAGAATCATTCCTTCAGAATTAGATTGGAGAAAATGGAAGTTAGTGGCTTTATGAGAAATCAAGATGCTATAGAACAGAACCAAACAAATGAAAAAAAAATAGAAGACAATGTGAAATATCTCATTGGAAAAACCACTGACCTGGAAAATAGATCCAGGAAAGATTATACAAAAATTACTGGACAATATGAAAGCCATAATCAAAAAAAGACCTAGAAAATATCGTTCAAGAAATTCTCAATGAAAATAGCCCTGATGTTTTAGAACCAGAGCACAAAATAGAGGTTGAAAGAATCCACCAATCCTCTTCTGATAAAGACACCAAAAAGAAAAATCCTAGGAATATTATAACAAAATTAAAAATTTCCAAATTAAGGAGAGAACATCACAAGCAGCCAGGAAGAAACAATTTCAATATTGGGGAAACACAGTCTGTGTAACACAGGATCTAGAAGTTTCTACACAGAGGCATCAAAGAGCATGGAATATGATATTCAAGTGGGCAAAGGAGCCACAGTTAAAACCAAGAATCAGCTACACAGCAAAACTGATTCAATGGAATAGAGGACTTCCAAGCAATCTTAATTAAAAAAAAAAGATTTGAATAGAAAATTTGACATTTCAGATTCAAGAAGCAAGAGAAGCATGAGTAGGTTATCAGGGAAAAGAAATAATAAGGAACTAAACAAAGTTGATCTATGTTCATTCCTACAAGGCAAAATGAAAATTTTAACTCAGAGAACTTTTCTCAGCATGAGAATAGTTGAAGGGAATAGAAATGTGTTCTCTTTTAGAAGAGAACATATATACATATGTAGAGAAGATATATATGTATGTATATATTGTATTTATATATGTGTATGTATAGGTGTATATGTGTTTATATTTATATGTATACATATATATGCCTATATAAGATGGTATATGGTTGCATGAATACATATATAAGTGCGTGCATGTATGTGTATAGATATACATAGACAGAGGACACAGGACCAATTTAAAAGGAAGGGATGATAATTAAAAGGAGAAATTAAGAGGTGAGAGAGGAATAAAAGGAGAGCAGAAGGAGAGAGACAGAATGGGGTAAATCATCTCATATAGATAAGTCAAGGAAAAACTGTTAAAATGGAGGGGAAGAACAGGAAAACAAAATGGAATGGGTCTACCTTATTCTCATTGAATTTGGTTTAGGGTGGGAATGACATACATACTACATAATATATCTCACCCTACAGGAGAGTAGGGGGGAAGGGGTTGAGAGGGAGATGCTGGAAGGTATGGCAGGTGAGCGGGAGTGAAGTGGGAAGCACCCACTTTTGAAAAGGGACAAGAACAAGCTAGAGAATAAAAGTGGGGGCAGGATAGGAGGGTGTATCAGCAATGAAACATTCACAATGTCTATGGAAATTACAGATATGCTGATGTAATTATCCATCACAAAATATATCAGGCTTGCTATATGGGGGACGATGAGAGAACATTTATTAAAATACCAAAAGACTGAGTCCCAAAACCAGAAAGTGAAAGCCATCAGAGTAGTTATGAAATTGGCACAGGTAGATAAAGTAGAAAGCACCCATATTGTCAAGCCTTTAAAACATAACAGGCTACCTCAGGCAAAGGTCCTCCTCTCCCCACTCACAGCAACCACCCAGTGTCCAGGAAGCATGCTCCCAGCAGCTCCGGCCCCTGGCAGTCCTCAGCAGGAGTCCTTAGCAGAAATTCTGGCTGACTCAAAAACGGCTTCGTGCTGCCGCTGCTGCTGCCTCTGCTGCTGCTGCTCCCATGGCCACCACTGCTAGCCACCTCAGGAACTCTAGCTTGGCTTCCCCTTCCTCTTGTTCTGCCCTTTCCTGCTATGTCAGCAAGTCCAATGGGGCATGGAAGATGTTTAAATCCCATAACCCTTACAGATGGAGGGAAATATACTCTGTGTTTACTATATATGCATATTGGAATGGTTTTGCATAGATACGCATGTACAACCTATATTGAATTGCTTATCTTCCTAGCAAGGGTGGGTGACAAGGGAGGAAGTGAAATAATCTGGAATTCAAAGTTTTAAAATCAAATGATTAAATATACATATATATATATAATTTATTATTATTTTACATGTAACTGGGAAATAAGATGTGCAGGCACTGGAGCATAGAGGTCCACTGTGTCCTACTGCAAAGTTGGAGGGGGAATGGGGAATGATATGGGAGAGAGCAGATTGACGGAGGGGTTATTCAGTTGGATTGCTGTTTTGGTGTGGTGGGTAGGGAAAAATGGGGAGAAGATTTGTTACTCAAATACTTGTGGAAATGAATGATTTATACTACAAAATTTAAAAAAGATTTTGGATTCTTAAGACTCTTTTCCAATAAGTTGACTTTCTTTTCATAATCTTTTGGGGTTTTTTTTTGGTTCTTTTTTTTTTTAGTTTTTCTTCAATCTCCCTTGTTTGATTTTTAAAATCTCTTAATGAATCCCTTCTGGGCAGGTGACCACTTGACATTATTCTTTGGAATATCCTTTGTGATAGTCCATATGCTCCTCTGAAGATGAACCCCCAGTCTTCTCTATCCCCATCATAAATTTCTATAGTTGGATTCTTTCTCCTTTTCTGTGAACTTTTTAAAATTTATAGCTTAATTTTCACTATCACCTCTGGTCCTTGCATATGGGGAATGTTGCTTCTGACCTCAGATCCTCTTTCAGTTATCCTCACTGACCTTGAACATAAACCAAGACCTCCAGTCTCTTAAGTGCCCACAGTAGACAGCATCCATACACCACTACTTCTGTACTCACCCAGCATGTGCTGGTTCTTTATGACCACCATCCCTTCCCCTTCAGCCACATCTCCCCAGCATTCCTGGGTCTGGCTTTCCTTGTCAGCAGAGTTTCCATCTTCCTGGGCTCAGATTCCCACCTCCTTTCTCTGTCCTGGGGTAAAAGTTCCTGTGTCAGGGGCAGAGGCCCCTGCTCAACCCAGCTAACTCCAGGACTTGCCAGTTACTGTTTAAGCCGACCCAGTCCTGTAGCTGATTGCTCTCTGCATGGACCAACCCTCATCCTGGGCTTTTCCTTTAGCACATCTCCAGTTATCCCAGTAGTGCTCTTGTTGTCCTTGTTTTTAGTGCTTTATCTATGCTCTGAGATACTATTTTATCTCTTTTGTGGGAGAAAACCTTGAGAGCCTGGAATCTCCTGTCCTATTCTGCCATCTTCCTAGAATACTTCCTCAGATACTGAATTTTGATAATAAACGTACAAAATGTAATTTTGGCAATTCTCCATTAGCTAAAATGGTGTAATCATTACCACAAAATAATTTGTTTATAATGTGACAAATATTTAAATTACTTTGGACTTCTATAGTGAAAATATACATATTTTTTCCCTAAGTTTAATAAAGGAGTACTTAAATTAGAGACCATTGACACTCTGTGTAGAGCGTTGTTGCTTAGCTTCTAAATGCACTTCTGACTTTTATAGCTGTTAGTATATAATCAATCATCAGTAGGGAGAGATACTTATTAAACATGTCATGTCATCCTTTTTCTTTTAAAATTTGCATAATAAAACTAATTATAAAAATGATTAGAAATTTATAATTGGACCTCATTGCAATAACTGATGATCGTGAAGTGCGTACTTTATATGTCCAGTGGGCAATGCAAATGCTAAGTAATGATATATTAAATGATCATCAGTTAAACACAAGATATAGAGTAAGCCATAACCCTTAAATATGGGATAATTCTTTTTTTAAGTAGTTGCAGAAAAACACAGAATTCCACTTAAATTCATTGATGCTCAAGAGCTAAAATGTCTCAGTTGGGAATATTTTCTCTTAAATTTGACACATAGCATTTTTGGTTCGTAGTTACTAACTTTTTTTCTTCCTTTCTCCTTCTATTATGACCTTTTATGTGTCAGTCATCTGGAAACTTTGTAAAATGAATTATGTCCTATTTGAAAAAAGATAAAGGAGCCATTACTGTTTAGCATCTCATACAATCTAAGATACAAATCATATGTTTAACAGATTACAATTATCCTCCTAATTCAATTAATTGCAAGAATAGCTGCTCTTGACAAAAGCAGATGGGGGCAGAGTAAAGAAGGCAGAGCAGAAACAGGATTTCCATGGTGCTCCAGCTTCCACCTCCCCCAATTCATGTAAAAGGGGACTCTGAACAAACTTCGGAGCTAAAGAACCCAAAAAATGACACAGAGAAGCTAACATGCTGCTGACGACAGCCCAGCAGACCAGGAGGAATCAGCCAGTTCAGAACTCTGGGAGCCGACCCTGGCCCGGTGCAAGCAAGAGGTTTTAGACCCAAGATGGTCCTGACAAACCACTGGCTGGAGGCACTCTAGATCACCAGCAGCTGTGGTGGTTTCCAGAATTATCAACGGATAGATGCTAAGGACAAAGTGATAAGTCAGTGCAGTGGACTTTGGGATCCAGAAGTTCAGAGTGCTTCACCCTATTCCCTGGGCAAGAAGACATTGAGGCCCCCAGGCTGTGCAGCCTCTGACATGTGGCAGCTTTAGCTCCTGGCCTCCAGAGTGTAGGGGGACCAAGCAACCAGTCTCAAGGGTAATCCCTCTCATTTTAACCTGCTTGGATCTGGATAGCAGTCTAGCGTGGAGCTACTGGGGTGTGCGACCCGCTTGCCAGAGCATGTGGAGGCTTCAGAGAGGGCACCCAACTAATACCATAGGCCGCTGAGAAAACCTCAGATTTGGGACAAAGCTCCCCTGTCTGGTGGCAGAGTCCTACTGTGGCAAAAAGCACAGGGTTCAAGTGATTGAGTGGCAACATAAGCAGAGAAAGGAAGCAAAGAAAAAAAACAGAATACCCCAACTTTATTCTCCTATTTTGGTGACAAAAGCATGCAACAGGAGGAAGACAGTGAATTCAGAACTCCTGCACCAAAAGATTCCAAGAAAAATTCGAACTGGATACAGGCCTTAGAGGACCTTAACAGGCAAATAATAGAAGTGGAGAACAAAATTGGGAAGAGAAAGGTGAAGGATGCAAGAAAATTATGAAATGAGAGTCAACAGCCTGACTGAGGAAAATAATATCTTAAGAAATAGACTAACTGAAAATGGAAAAAGAGGCTAAAAGAGGCAAATGAGGAGAAGAATGTTTAAAAAGCCAAATTTGCCAGATGGAAAAAGAATCTCAAAAACTCACTGAGGAGAATCATTCCTTCAGAATTACATTGGAGAAAATTGAAGCTATTGACTTCATGGTAAATAGAGATGCTGTTAAACAGATCCAAACAGATGAAAGAGTAGAAGGCAATGTGAAATATCTCATTGGAAAATTCCAGTGAAGTGAAAAATAGATCCAGGAGAGATAATTTAAAAATTATTGGACTACCTGAAAGCCATTATCAAAGAAAGGACCTAGAAATCATCATCCAAGGAACTAACATGGAAAAGTGCCATGATGTTTTAGAACCAGAGGGCAAAATAAAGGTTAAATGAATTCACTGATCTCCTCCTGAAAATGATAACAAAAAGAAAAGTCCTAGGAATATTAGAGTCAGGTTCCAGGATTCCCAGATTAAGGAGAGAATATTACAAGCAGCCAGGAAGAAACAATTTGAATATTGTGGAAACACAATCAGAATAACACAGGATCTGGCAGCTTCTACACTGAGGGATCAGAGGGCTTAGAATATGATATTCCGGAGTGCAAAGGTGGTGGGATTAAATCCAAGAATCACCTATGCAGCAAAATTGAATAATTTTTTTCAGGGGAAAATTGGTCACTCAGTTTAATAGAGGACATTCAAAAATTCTTGATGAAAAAAAAACAGAGGTGAATAGAAAATTTGACAATTAGATACAAGAAGCAAGAGAAGCATGAGAAGGTAAACAGGGAAAAGAAATCATAAAGATCTTATCAATGTTGAACTATTTACATTAATACATGGAAAAATGATAATTGTAACTGATGAAACTTTTTCTCAGTATGAAAATTGTTGAAGGGAACAGAAATATATATATATAGGAGGATTTATAGGCATATGAATACATATGTGAATATGTGTATATATGTTTACAGGTATACATAGACAGAGGGCACAGAAACAATTTAATAGGAAGGGCTGATACTTAAAAGGAGAAATTAAGACATGAGAGAGGAATATAATGAGAGGAGATGGGGAGAGTCAGAATGGGGTAAACTATCTCACATGGAAGAGGCAAGGGAAAATCGTTAAAATGGAGGGAAAGAACAGGGAGGCAAAAAGGGAAAACCTTATTCTCATTGAATTTGGCTCAGGGAGGGGATGACATACACACTAAATAGGATATCTCACCCTACAAGAGAGTAGGGGGAAAGGGGATGAGAGAGGGGATTATGGAAAGGAGGACAGGCTGGGGTGGAGGGAAGTTGGAAGCACCCACTTTTGAAAAGGGACAGGATCAAAGTAGAGAATAGAACAAGTGGGAAGTGGGATAAGATGGAGGGAAATAGATTCAGTCTTTTGCAATATATCTACTCTGGCAATTTTTTGCATAGCTACACAGGTACAACTTATACTGAATTGCTTTTCTTCCCAGTATGTGTGGGTGACAAGGGAGGAAGGGAATCATTCCGGAATTCAAAGTTTTAAAGTCAAATGTTTCAAAATACATAAACCCTATTATTAATACTATTTTACATACAATTGGGAAATAAGATATAAAGGCATTGGAGCATAGAGATACACCATGCACTACTGCAAAAGTCGAAGGGGGTAAGGGAGAAGATATGGAAGAGAGTATATTGGGGAAGGGAATAACCTGTGGGGCCTCTATTTTGGGGGTGGTGGGTAAGGGAAAAATGGAGAAAAAATTGTAACTCAAATCTGGTAGAAATGAATGATGTAAACTAGAAGTTAATAAAGCATTTGGGAAAAAAAGGAAGAGCTTCTCTTTTGTAATGACCCACCTCTCATATTTGATCCCCAGATACATTTATAAACATTTTCCATGGGCAAATCTCAAGGAAATATTAATGGTCTGTCAGTTAAAAAGCATCTTAGCACATGCTATTTGGGCTAAAAATATGCTGGGTCCTTAATAAATTTCAATATTTCTTGAAGGCTCATTGATGGAAGATTATTTTCTACCAATTCATAATTTGCTGCAGAAACATGGATATGTCCCTTCAGCCTTTTCACTGCAATTTTCCCTCTGATCCTTGACTTTCCTTCTCCTTTATATTGCATTCTCTTTTATGTGACATATGGAATCTTATTGACCTAATATTCTTCTGTGTTTTACTTTAGCAATGTGTCCCCCTTTATATCCCTTCCTACCTTTATGGAATTTAAAATTGATTTTACTTTTTTAATTTATTTCAGTGTAGTTCACTTTTCTTGTTGTTGGAGACCTTGAAAATACACATGTTGATATGTTGAAAACAACCTCGAAAATATAATCCCTGCTTCTATTGCTCTTATTTCAATCGGATGTCTCAAGAATCATGACTCTTGTTTAATTAAATAGTCATGCTTTCAAGTTGGGAAAGGGGAGCAAAAGAGGGAATGTTTTGCAAGATGAAGTTAAAACTGCCTGATAGGTCACTCCTTCTGTGAGTATGGTAGAAGGACAATGAACTAGTGAGTTGAAAAAAAAAAGTCAGTCTAAAGAGAATGAAGATAATTCAATAATAATTGAAATCTGGCATAGGTGGGGGATGGGAAGAAACCCTGACTCTTCTAACTTCTAAGTAATTTTAATTTTTCTCAATGTTATATTTTTCCCTCATAATACTGAAAGAACTCACAGATATATAATCATTCATAATATTTTTTGCGAATAATTTCAAATAAGTTAGGTGCCAAGAGAATGAAGAAGTCATATGTGATAAATTTCAAAAATAAAATAAAAGTGGAATCTGAAAATTATAGATCAGTGAGTGGCATAGATGCCTAGTGAATTTCCAGAAAGGGTTATTAAGAGATATTTTTGAGAAATATTGGAGTCAATATGAATATGCTGAATGAAATTCATCTCCTTTTGTACCAAAAGGAAATGCGGTAAACTAGCTTCATTTCATTATCAAACTGAAGGGAGACTTTTAGCATATACTATAGGATTTGTGTACCATTTACCATTTACAGGATTAACTTGAATGAAGAAATAAATGACATACTACAAAGATTTTTATATAAAATAAATGTGAGGAGTTTTAGACAATATTTAACTATAATTTTTTTTCCACTGAATTCTAGCTCCAATGTCTCATCATGATGTGGAGGTGACTGACTTTTCAGAGATAGTGCCAATAGAGCACACTCTCTGTCATGTCCTACCAGGCTCCAAATGCTTTTGATTACTAAACTCATCATAGTTTATATAAAGTCTAATGATGAGCCTAGCAAGCATCTGACTGTCTTCAAGGGGTTAGAATTTTTAACCACAACTCATGATAACCTTGTATTGTCACTGAAGAGTCCCATTCTGCATCCTGAGAGGTAGTTTGAACAGAAATTGTATACCAAAATAGAAATTTGAGGTACTAATTTTGTTTTGTTTTTCTCATCGTTTTTAACATAATTATTCTCATTTTGTTTGGCATAAGTATGACCTAAGAACATGTCCAGGGAATGAATAGTATGCCAAATCCAACAAAATAAAATTTAATAGTCATAAATATAAGCTTCTACTAGGAGATTACAAAAAAAAATAACACAAAGACAAGATGGGTGATATAAGGTTTGACTGCCATTTGGGTGAAAATGATTAAGATTTAGTTGAGTGCTAACTTAAGGCAGATTGGCAACATGGTGTGACTTACTCAATTTTCCAATGAATTCTTAGGTTGTATTGATATATGCATAACATCTAGAGCTAAGACAGTATGGATTCAAAAATACTCCATTTTGAGAAACACCACATCTTATTCACATGCATATGTCAATAATCTCCCATTGATGTTTGCAATGCAAGAAACCCAAAAGAGGATTACCATGGTATCATGTTGTGTATACTCTTCTGAGAAATAGCTTAGCTCTAACCCGGAAACTGGGTAAAAGAGTTATCATATCAGTTCAGCCTTAAGCCCCAGAAAAAGAGACTTTTTCCAATCAACTTTTTCACACTTTCCTATTTCTTGAAACCTATTGCTGTTGTTTTTCATCCTTCATTTTTTTAGAGGATAAAACTGAAGCATTTATTTAGACATCAGAAAACCAAATCCCAAAACCAGGAAGTAAATTCCATCATAGTTGTAAAATATTCAGAAGCCATAATAATGCTGAGAGCCACAGCATCCTTCAGACTTCACACAAACCAGTACAATATAATTATCTACTCAAAAGCCTGACTCCTGGCCTGAGCATCTTCTTTCCCACACCATCTGGCTAGCTCTGACTATAAGTTTTCTTGTGGGCTTTGCTTCCCTTCAACAAATTCCCTCCATCACAGGCTCCATGTGATTACATTATTCCTATTGGTGCGCAGAGTTTACTTTTTTTTTTCAAATGCTTTGTTAACTTATGATTTACATCATTAATTTCCACCAGATTTTGAGTTACACATTTTCTCCCCATATCAACCCTACTCACCACCCCAAAATAGCAGTCCCACAGGATATCTCCTCCTCCAATCTGCTCTCTCCCATATCTTCTCCCATACCCCCTTTGACTTTTCCATTACGGCATGGTGGGTCTCTATACAGTGCCTGTATATCTTATTTTCCAATTACATTGGAAAATAGTATAAACAATAGTGTATATATATATATACACATATATGTGTGTATATATGTATATATTTACCATTTGATTTTAAAACTTTGAATTCCAGATTGATTACCTTCCTCCCTTGTCACCCACCCTTAGTGGCAAGAAAAAAAATCAGTATAGGTTGTACATGTGTAGCTAATAAAAACATTACCATAGTAGATATATTGTAAAAGACTAACTATATTTCCCTCCCTCCTATTCCACCTGTCACTTGTTCTATTCTCTACTTTGATCCTGTCCCTTTTCAAAATTGGGTGCTTCCAACTTCCCTCCACCCAAACCTGCCCTCCCTTCCATCTTCCAACCTTGCACCCCTTGCACTCATCTGTAGCATGAGATATCCTATTTAGTGAATATGTCATTCCTTCCCTGAGTTAAATTCAAAGAGAATAAGGTTTACCCATTCCTTTTTGCCTTCCTATTCTTCACCTCAATTGTAACCATTTTCCCTTGCCTCTTCTATATGAAATATATAACCCCATTCTGTCTCTCCCCATCTCCTCTCATTATATTCCTCTCTCACCTCTTAATTTCACCACTTAAGTATCATCTCTTCCTATTAAATTGGTCCTGTATGCTATATCTATGTATAACTGTAAACATATATAAACACATTCACATATGTATTCATGTGCCCATATATCCTCCAAATTATATATATAATTTGGAGGATATATGGACAATATATATATATATATATGTATATATATATATTCCTTTCAACTATTATCATACTGAGAAAAGTTTCATCAGTTACAATTATAATTTCTCCATGTAGGAATGTTAATAGTTCAACTTTGATAAGTTCCTTAAGATTTCTTGTCCTGTTTACCTTCTCATGCTTCTCTTGCTTCTTGTATCTGAATGTCAAATTTTCTATTTAACTCTCTTTTTTCATCAAGAATGCTTGAAAGTTCTCTATTAAACTGAATGACAATATTTTCTCCTAAAACATGATACTCAATTTTGCTGCATAGGTGATTCTTGGTTTTAGTCCCAGAACCTTTGCACTCTGGAATACCATATTTCAAGCCCTTTGATCCCTCAGTGTAGAAGCTGCCAGATCCTGAGTTATCCTAATTTTTGTCCACAATATTCAAATAGTTTCTTCCTGGCTGCTTGCAATATTCTCTCCTTAATTTGGGAATTTCAGAACCTGGCTATAATATTCCTAGGACCTTTATTTTTGGTATCATTTTCAGGAGGTGATCAGTGAATTCATTCAACCTCTATTTTGCCCTCTGGTTCTAAAATATCAGGGCAGATTTCCTTGATAATTTCTTGGAGCATGATTTCTACTTTCTTTGATCATGGCTTTCAGGTAGTCCAATAATTTTTAAATTATCTCTCCTGGATCTATTTTCCAGGTCAGTGGAATTTTCCAATGAGATATTTCACATTGCCTTCTATTCTTTCATGTTTAGATCTGTTTAAAACCATCTTGACTTCTCATTAATTCACTAGCTTCCATTTCCTTCAATCTAATTTTGAAGGAAGGATTCTCCTCAGTGAGCATTTGAGATTTTTTTTTCCATCTTACAAATCAGCTTTTTAAGATATTCTTCTCATCATTGCCTTTTTGAGCCACTTTTGCCATTTGAGTTAGACTATTTTTAAGGTGCATTTTACTCAGTCAGGCTGTTGATTCTAATTTCATAATCTTATTCCATTGTTCTCATTTCTTTTCTGAATTTTTCTCCGCTTCTATTATCTGATTCTTAAAGTCCTCTATGGCTTGTAACCAGCTCGTATTTTACTTGCAAGCTTTTGGTGCAGGAGTTCTGATTTCACTGACTTCCTCCTCTTCCAAGCTTTGATGCTTTTTGTCTCCAAAATAGGAGTCTAATGTTGAATAGCTTTGCTTGGTTTGCTTCTTTTGCCTACTCATTTTGCCACTCAATTACTTGACTTTTGTGCTTTTTGCCACCGTAGGACTCTGCCACCAGACAGGGGAGCTTTGTTACAAATGCTGGCATTTTCTCAGCTGCTGAAGGTATTAGTTGGGTGACCTCTCTGAAGCCTCCACGTGCTCTGTCAAGTTGGTCACATACCCCAGTACCTCCACCCTAGACTGCAATCCAGATCCAAGCAGGTTAAAGCAAGAATGATTTCCCCTCAGACTGGTTGCTTATTCTCCCTATGCTCTTCAGGCGAGGAGCTGAAGCTGCCACATGGAAGCAGCTATTCAGCAGCCCTCAGAGGTTTCTCAGCCTGGGGGCAAAAGCCAAGGCCCTCCCAACTTCAGGGTCCCAAAGTCCACATTGTACTGACCTCTCACTTTGTCCTTAGCATCTATGTGTTGATAATTCTTGACCACCACAGCTTGTGGTGCTCTGGAGTCCCAGTTGGTGTTTGGTCAGACCCGCCCTGGGGCTAAATCCTCTGGCTCAAACTGGACCAGGGTTGGTTCCCAGAGCTCTGCGCTGGCCCATTCCTGTCACCCCGCTGTGCTGTACTCAGTGGAAGGTTAGCTTCTCTGGATCATTTTGTTGGTTTTGTAAGTCCAAAGTTTGTTAAGAGTCACAATGTGATGGGTGACATTTTGACTTAAGCTTGAAATGAATTTAAGTGACTCAATTGCACAAAGCCAAAACCTTACTCTCTTTTAGTGAGTTTTTGAAGTCCAGTGGCAGGACAAAAGTGAACATAAGTGACAATGGGCCAGTATGCAGAGCATGGCCTTGATGTCTTTGAGGTCTTGCCAAGCTTTAACCTTTCCCCAACACTTGTTTCAGTCACTTTCATAACCTTTGGAACAAACTGTTTGGAACTGCCCATTTCACTGGGAGAAGTCATTATATACTTGGGGAAGACTTCTAACTCATCAGTGTGTTTGAGGCCTATTGGTTATTCTCAACATGTTTTAATCTGTTGGCTGAGATGGATTTACAAGGTGTGGGTGCTTTACATATCATATATTCTTGAAGCCACAGATGAAAGCTGAAACTATATAAAACTTGTATACCAATTATTTGAGGAGTCTTTGCCTCTGCAGGTGAGACTCCTCTGCTGGTGAAATAAATAGATGCTATTTCATCCAAATTATGTTTCTTGGCCAATCTGCTGTTCCTATCACCAACATCAACAACTTAATGTTGGTAGAGGTTTGATTCCAGAAGGATCGAACTGGATATCTCAGTTTTTAAGAGTAGGGACCCAGAACCTCTACAGGCTCCACCCACTTGGAATCACCACCACACCTGCTGGGAATTTGGGGAGTGTATTTGAACTCTGAACCGTAGTGAATATATTTGTTCTGAGGCATATTAAAATAGACACAGCCACTCTGATCCCTCAATTAGCAATCCACTCAGGTTGATTGCTTAAGTATGTAGTGTGAGACTAATCTCTTAATGAGACTAAACATTTCTCTGAATTGCTCCTGTGACTTTGCCAGTAGGGTCCTCTTTATTTTTTGGTCTGCCTTAATCTGTTTCTGTCCTCCTATCAAGTAGTTTGCAGTTTATCAGGATAGTTTCTCTTGGTTCTTTTTAAAATATAAACTGACCACTAGGTTCCTAAGGTTGTTTTATTGGTTTTGGTTTTGTTTGGTTGTTTTGTGTTTTGGTTTTGCTTTTTGCCCCTTATTTTCAAGGCTTTATTGAACAGGATTACGAGGTTGTTTTACAAAATGATGATTCCAATTCCTTTCAATCCCCGAGAAGGAAAGGTTGTATTCAGGGATGGAAACATACATACATATATATGAACATACATACATAAATACACAAACATGCATACTATAGTGCCATTCACAGTGCCCACAGTCAATATAAATATAGCTATTTGTGCTTGATCACCAAATATACCACACTCTCCATATAGAAGACAGAAACAAAACATTTATTCAGGTACTATAAAATTGAATTCCAAAACCAGTAAGTTGATTCCACCATAGTAGGAAAGAAGTTAATAAACCACAAAATCACAGAGAGTCACAGAGTCCTTTAGCCTTCCCACAAACCAAAATAAGACCAATATTTACTGTCCCATGGAAGTGAGTTCTCCACCCAACTCTCTAACTTGCTGTGATTCCCAGCTTCCAGTGACACCCTTCAGCAATATCCTCCCACCATAGGCTCCATGTAATTACATCCAACATATTAGGGGGCAGAGTATATTTTCAAAGAAGGGAAGGTGTTCCAATTACCTTAGGCTTATTAAGGGGAAGGGAAGATGTTTAAATTCCCATTACCATTGCACACATAGACACAGACACACACACACACACACTCGTTGATGAAGACATGCAGATGCATAACACAGTTATTAAAAGGAGAAGGCCCAGTATTTAAACACTTTTTTTTATGCTAACCATTTTTCCAATTTTTATATTTTTAGTTTGCAACATTCATTTCCACAAGATTTTGAGTTACAAATTTTCTCCCCATCTTTCCCATACCCCACCCCAAAATACCAAGCCTACTAAAACCCCTTCCCTCAATCTGTTCTCTCTTATTTCCTCCTCAATAACTCACTCCAACTTTCTAGTAGGGCAAATGGATTTCTATACCCCAGTGCCTGTATATAGTATTTCCCAGTTGCATGTATATTTATCCACTTTTAAAATTCTTATTCATAGACCCAGTCATGAATACATGACTTGTAATGTACCAGTTTTTCCAGGTTAAACCTCAGGCTCATCTCATTCTCAGCACTTTTTACACAATCACTGCCATGAGTGATGTTCCTGCTGACTTGAATGTCAAAGTTCCCTGGGTTTTTCTCTCCCCGCACCACTCTGCCTATCTTCACCACATCCAACCCATAATAGACCCTGAGTTCATAAATTTCATAAGACCAGGGAGAAATGACTTATTCTTCACGTCAACATAGTGCTCTTTCAGATGTTCCTCTTAGGCCCTAAGGAAATTTATGCCCATGAGATGCAATCCCTTCTGCTCAAAATATTTAATGATGTTTCCAGTGAGGCCCCACTGGACACTGTCAGGTTTGACAGCAATGAAGGTGGGCTTGGTGTTGGCCATAGTCCAGGGAATCTCAGATTGGAGTAATAGAACCAAGCATCTGTGGCTGCCAGGAAGGTGGGGCCTGGAAACCAAGGAGTCTCCTGAGGTTGTTTATAGCAGGCCACAGTAAAGGGTAGAATAAAGATCAAGGGCTGCATTTCTGAATATCTTAAGTAGTCAAGGGAAAAAAAAAAACACTTCCCTCTGTTCCATTTCCCATCAGCCTATAAGCTAAGCTGTTGAGTGGTGCTGGATAAACTTGAGTCATCTCTCCTCTTCCTCAAACAGAATGGGTAAGCCATTGCAGACTCCCAGGCTTGTGTCCTGTAGGCAGTCTGTCAAAATGGGCTTGGCCCCTTTTAAGCCTACTGTGGTAACAAACCACAGACAGGATGCCTAAATTGTATACCCCCTTGTCCCATCAAATCAAGTCTCTCAGAAGTACCCCTGCTGGGGGCCCTATTGCAACTCTTGATAACATAAGCTCTAACTCCTCGTACTGCTTCACCACAAACCAAAGAAAAAGTGTAATATTATTTATCTCTGCCTTCACAACCCTGGTGAGGTTGGAGATTGAAGAGATAAAAACAGATAAGAAAAGAAGGAAAGTATTTTTTTTCTCCATTTTTTGAAATTTTAGATGTTATGGACTATTTACCAACTAAAATTAGTAAGGGGAATATATTATTTTTTATTACAAAATTCCATATGATATTTAATTTGTTATTAATTTTTATTTTTTTACTTTTTCAATTTTGAATTCTAAATTCTTTCCTTCCTTCACAGTGCTCCCCTACCCACTGAAAAGTGAAGCAAATTATACCAGTTATATATGTAAAATCATACTAAACATGTCTACATTAACAATATTGCAAAAAAAGTAAGAAAAATAAAGTAAGAAAATTATATTTCAATTTATACCCAAAGTTCATTATTATTCTCTGTGTAGGTGGACAATATTTTGTTCATCACAAGTCCTTTGCAATTGCATAACTTTTTTGGTCTGCATTCTTTATTGTTACAATAACAATGTTTCTTAATTTTTACAAGCTATTTCTTGACTTTGAACTTTATGTTAAAATTGAGTTCTGCTAAAATGGGAGTCGGAAGGCTCTTCCATGCTGCCATTTTCAGGCCTAGTTTTGGAGATTGCAAGATTTCAATGCTTCCAATGTGGTATTATCCTGTGATAGGGATAGTTGCTGCTCTGGTCTTTTCCCAAGAAGGGTTCTGGATCTCATGAAGTAAAAAATAATAATTTTTTTCTTGCTCTTTGAACAAATGTCCCTATTCCCTTGTGATTAAACATAAGAGCTCCTCTCTACCTGGGAACTACAACCCAGAGCTTCAAATGGGCAATAAAGTTACTAATAAGTGTAAACTAAACCCAGTACTAGAAAAGTATTTGTAATGGTAAGCAAAGTAGGATTTTTTGCTGTTTTTTCTTCATTGAGTTTTACACAATCAGGTGTCTCTGATTGAATTGAGTCTTTAATGGAATTAAGAACCTTTGATTTAATGAAGAGCCTTTGAATTAATAGTCTTTGATTGGAAAGAGTATAGATTGCAATTCTTGGAGGGTGAGGAGAGAGCAGGGAAGATAGAAAGAGAAGAGCTAAGAGAGAAGCAAGTGTGAGTGGGGTAGGGGAACTTGCTTGTGGGGATACCAAACAAAGATTTTTTTATTATGTGGTGCTCTGTTTATCTTTGCTGATTTCTCAGACAGAAGTCCTGGCTGTTGATTTGTGTTGATTTATCCATAGAAGCCTTGTCTGTGGATTTCTGTTGATTTCTCAGACAGAAAGTAAAATGAGATATTAGTGCTGGTAATGTGTGTAAATATTGTTTTATAACAATTAAGCTTTGTTTTCCTAGAAACAGAAGCTCTGGGCAGGGGTCCTACTATAGCCTACTGTCGAGTAGGAACAGGAAGAGCTTGGAGTGGAGCAGCCCCTGTGAGCTAAGACAAGATGCAGGAACAGAAAGTTGCCTGTTTGTGAATTTTGGCAAGAGTCTGGAGTGGTCAGCCCATGGAGGATGAGTCATAGGCTTTGAAAGTCAACCTCAAGTAAAGATGAGGGAGGACTTTACTTGGATACTGTGTATTGATTGAGGAGATTGTGACTTCCTCTTACCTAGGGGTGGATGGTGTTTATATTTGACAGATAGATAGATAGATAGATAGATAGATAGATAGATAGATAGATACACAGACAGACAGAAAGATATATACGACTGTGTGTGGCTGTGTCTGTGTCTGTGTATATATGTACTAGATCATATGTTTTGCTTAAGGATGTTACTATGAATGTTATGCTTCATTAAAAAAATGTTTAGTTAAGTACTGAATAAAGAGAGAATTCATTATACTATGAGATTAGATGCTTAAAATTAATCACAGCAGAAGTCCTCAAGAGAGCTGTTGTGATTGGCTTTGAATTGCCCCTCATATTTCTTTATGACTAATTACCTCATCCCTTTTTCATTTCTGGGTTGAGAGCTCTTGATACTGTTGTAGCTGCCACAGCCTCTAAAAACCTAGAATATTGCTGCTGCCACAGATTGTGCTCTAGTCTGGCTATCACCAAGCATCACAGATCTCTCTTGGCTCTGTTCAAAATCTGGGCCAGAAAAATGTCTCAGCCTTACCTTTGGTTGGTTCTGTCACTCCAAATTTTGATGTGAGGCATTATTTTAACGTTATTTCGAGGAGAATGTGGAGACACTTCAGCTGAGTTACTTCCTCAATCGACCACCATAACTCTGCCTTCCTATATGATAGTTTAAAGTTTTTGTAACTGATAAAGCATCTATGTTGTCTTTAGGAGGATATCAACTAAGATTAAGATTCAGAGTAAAGAGTGCAAGCATTTCTCCCCTTCCTGTAGGGAAGTGGGAGGAATTGATTTCACATCTTAGAGAATAAACAGAACTGAAGCTAGTTTGAAATAATATAATAGATTTTAATTGTTTAGGTAAATTAGCAGCCAAGCCACCTAAATTGAAGAAGTAAAAATTTAGCAAATAATTAGTATTGTATAAGGAATTTGTACAGGAGACATTCAATGGCATGTTACAATTCTAACATATATTTTATGTTTGGCATTAAGGAAATTTGTTTGGTATTAGGGAAACTAAGTTCAAATCTACTATCAAAAACAATCTATCTACATGAGCCTGAGCAAGAAATTTCACCTTCTTTTGCCTTGGTTCTTTCATCTGGAAACTTGATAAATACTAGAACATAGGTCATAGGATTGTTGTGAGGATCAATAGACATAGGAATTGTAAAATACTAACAAGGGTTCCTGGCACTAAGTAATCATTAAATAGAATTCAGGTTTAAAAAATATCAAAATTACTTTACAGTGATTTTTAATGTTATTGTATATAATACAAATTTATAGATGAAGTGATTTCTATTTAAAGGGATAAAAAAGCATTAAAATGAACTGATGTTATTTGACTGCAGAAAAGATTTTATGCTACGTATTAAAATCCATAATGTCAATAAGGCTATTGTTAGGCTTTTAATTGTTGCTCTATTATGGTTCTGGGGGGAAATCACTTTTTAAGAACTGCTGCTAAGTTGAGAAAAATAATATTCAGAGGGTATTATCATGAAAAAAGTAATTTCTCATTTAATCTGGATGCTGTTAGATTATGTCTGGAGCAGGTTAAGAATGTGTCACATCATTTTAAACTTAAGAATTATTTGGGAATATTTTGCATTGAAATGGATAATAATTATAAATTACAGTTTGGAAAAAGAAAACAAATTTTTGAAATTTTACTATGTGAAAATCTTTGAATTTGCGATTTTATATTAATGATCATATTTAGATACTTCTCTCATTTTGATTTTGAGAAAGCATTATTATAATGTTTCCTTTTCTGAAAACCAAGATGGAAATATAAATATCTATGTGTATGTATACACACATATGTATGTATACATGTGTATTTATGTACACACACAAACATGTATATATATTTACACATATAAATGGGTGTGCATACACACAAATATATATGTATGCACAAGTGTATATCTAATTGACTTCCAAATATTTCTAATGGAGTATGCAGATATTGAGCATCTAGAATTTGGTACTAAGTTCTCAGAATTTGATTAAGGTTTTACATGTAATATTGCATTAGTGTAAAGCCAAGCATGAGCAGCTTTCCAGAGGACTACTACTGTGATCAGTTTAAGATTATGCTTACATTGTCTAGTGAAATCTCTATTCAGCAATAAATTAAAGTAAAAAATTCATAGAAACCAAAGTACAACATTCACATTGTTATAACATGACAAGTTATCACGAAAGTGGCCACATAATTTTCACCAAAGTGGCCACATAGTTTTAAAGTTTAAAAAATATCATTCTGTAGTTCCTTAACTCAATCATCCTTAATAAGCAAACCATCTTAAGGAACACAAAGAACAATTATTCAGTAAGTCCTTAACTCAATCATCCATAAGAAACAAACCTCTTTAATGGACACAAAGTACAAAGGTCAAAGTTCTCCACCCCAGATCACCTTGTCTTAATCTCTCAGTCAAAATTTCTTCTTTCTTCTTGATTGGAGATTAGTTTCTAATGATCCTTAACTTAATCATCCTTGGGAGGTACAAGTTATAGAGTACAAAGTTCCCCCACCTCTAGGCCACAGTAAATCATGATCTCCTCATTCAGCATCAAGTACCCAAGGAGATATCTTTTCATCTTGCCTCAACGCTGGCTCCCAAATTCCATGGTCCCTCTTCCATGGGTCCAGCTTCTGCCTGAATCTACCCAGTCATCACCTGGATTCTCAGATAGGCAACCCTCAGCTCCTCATCCAGAATCCAGTTCCTAATCAAGTTGCTGTTCCATATTGAACATCACAGTGTCTGGTCCACTTCAAGTCCTTCACAGTTTCTGTTTCTGAGCAGAAAAAGCTTAACACAGCCAAAAAAATATTCACAAACATTGCCAGCATGACCATCAATTCACTCTCTGCCTGTGAAATCAACTAAGACACAAATACAAGGTCTGAGAACTCAGCACACATCATTAGTACCATCCAAGAAATCTGAAACCCTCCTCCAGGACATCTGTAAACATACAACAAGAAAGTCCTCTTTCAATAAGGTCTCATGGCTTCTGTAAAAGTACCACAAACACATATCAACACAGACACAACAGAGTGGAAGCCTCCGCAAACATGCCCCTTCTCAATTCTGCCACCACAAGGGCTCTCTAATTAGTTTTGCTTTCTCCCAGGTTGGGCTTCTCCCTGTATATGTTCATTAGCTGCTTCCTTTCCCTCCTTTTCCTGTTGCATCAGCAACAGGGTTTCACAAGTTCTGGGGTTCACAAATTGTGGGGTTCATAAATTGTGGCGTTCACACATTATGTTTCTTTAAAAAAAAGCTTGATACAATCATGGGCAAAGCTTAAAAGTAACTTGGACTGAAACAAGGTGCTAAATAATTAAATAGCTGAAACAAGGTGCTAAGTACTTCTTTGCTTTACATTACAATTAGTAATTGTAAATATTTTAAATTGTGTTCTTTTCATAATTTTGAAGGCTTTCTCTGATAATGGACAGATGAAGACAGAAAGGCAAATTTTCCACATCTGACCCTCATGGATCCTTTTTAATATTTTATTTTCTGTCGGTTGATGACATTTTTCATATCAAGTAGAAGGTTATGGTAAAGATAGAAAGAGCAAGTTATTTGTTAAAAACTGAAATTCTATGAAATTTTAGAAGAATTATGTGTTTCTAATTTGATGTTCTATAATTCTGTTATTAATAGTATTAGCTCCATAAGATTGGAACTGGTTTTCACAAAAAGAACTAGTAACTAGAATACTAAACTTAGAAGTTTGTGCTAAATTGTATTGAGTCTTGTTAGTGGAAGATTTACCAGAAATAAATAGGCAATTTCTACACATAATCTGGAATCAGAAAAGTGACTCTACCAGGAGGAGTAGCTTCCAGAGCTGCCTTGAGGATCCTTATTCCAGTATTAGCAGAGGAAGTTTTCCCTGGAGACCTTTAGGAACAACACCATATTCACAGTGCTGATGGCCACAGTAAATATGCTGTCATAGTGTTCACTTGCAAAATATAACAAACTCTCCATATAGAAGGACAGAAACAAAACATTTATTCAGCTACTATAAAACCAATTCACAACACCAGTTAACGGAATCCATCATAGCAATATATATTTTAATCATCCATAACAGCGCAGGGAGCCACAGCATCCTTTAGGCTTATCACAAACCAACATTTATTCATTAGTTTAACTCTTGCCCTGGGGTGCATCCTCTCCTCCCTACAAGCTCTAATTTCCCTGACTCCCAGCTTCCTCTGGACTCTGTTCAGCAAACTCCTCCCATCACAGGGTATATCTGCAAAGCTCTGAAGGTCTTCAAATTCCTGTAGGCTTTTTAAGGTCTTCAAATTCCCATTCCCATTACATTCAGCCTCAAGATCTTTCATGTCCCTTACATAGCACAAATACATTTAAAATACATTTCATTACATAGTTTAATGAGAGTTTAGGGGTAAATAGTGGGATAACTGGGGTCAACAGAATTTTGCAACAATATAGTGGGATTAATAGAAAATAAGAACATAAAATAATATCTTAGTGTGGGGTCTTGGGCACAAGCACCCCCCATCTTCTGCCCTCAAATGATTGGGTCTCAAAATCCTGGGGAAAGGGGCAAAGATCTCTTCTCCTTAGCTACTTCCAACTAAAATTGAATGCAGATCTGTCCCTGCCCCCAAGAGGTCTTGTTAGAGAGGACAGTTCTTTAGCTGGTATCTGGAGCTTGGTCAATACCAGGTCCAGGGGTGGCACATAACAGTCACAGACAGGGATTGTCATTCAGCTTAAGCAATCAGGCATCTGCAGGTGGAGGCTACTATGCCTTCAGGAAACAAATCT
Source organism: Petaurus breviceps papuanus (assembly GCF_028583685.1). Taxonomy (NCBI): domain Eukaryota; kingdom Metazoa; phylum Chordata; class Mammalia; order Diprotodontia; family Petauridae; genus Petaurus; species Petaurus breviceps. Next base: position 72,677,172 of record NW_027185655.1, read on the forward strand.
CACAAGGAAGTTTACCAAACAAAAAGCCAAAAAGAAACAAATAGAGGGTCAGTAGTGCTTCTGGAGACCATGAACTCGGTATCAGAGCCTCATTCACTCTTGAATATATGATTTAAGGGTACAATTTGGCAATCATCTTCTCCTGAATAAATAATAACTACAGTATTGTCTTTTCCATGTCCTTTAAAATCCACAGCCTTTGGAGCAACACGGGGCTTCTGCTTAATCCACACTGTAGCCCCCAATTTTATTCTATCACTAGAACCAAACTCTTGCGTTCTTCTGATTGTTATTTCAAAAGCAGGGTCTATTTCTACAAGGGATATTGTTTCACAAGAAATAATAATGGCTTTAAAAATTCTATCATTTTTGCAAAATTGTATGGTGTCTTCACCCAAATAATCCTATAAGAACTTTTGGGCCCCTTTCTTGTTGGAACAGATAGGAAAATCCTGAATCTTTTGTCGGGCTTGTGGCAGAATCTCTTGAAATACCTCATCAAATTTTATACCCCAAAATTTTCCATTTCGAGCTGGTGCTTGTATCTTTGCAGGGTTAATTCCCCACCCTTTGATTTTCAGATTCTTAATTAAATGCATCAAACTCTTCTCCACTTCTTTTACATTTTCCCTTGCACCATAATATAGTGAATGTAGTGTATAAGCTGTACAGCAGATAGCTTTAATCCATCCAAATGTTCAGAAACAATCCTATGACAAATAGAGATACTATTCAGATATCCTTGTGGCAAGCAGTTAAACATATATTGTCTGTCCTGCTAAGTTACATGATCCTATTGTTTAGAATCATTTGGGAAAGTAAAGGAAGCATCATATAAATCAGTAATTGTGTACCAAACCCCATCATATTTCTAGATCTTTTCTATTAAGATAACAGTATCTGAACAAGCAGCATACAAGGGAGGAGTCATCTCATTCAATTGCTGATAATCCACTGTCATTCTCCACATACCATTTGATTTCTCTATTACCCAGAGAGGATTGATGCATTGTGTGGTTGTAGGGACTAACACATCTTCTTAAACATATTCCTTCATAGTATTGGAAATTTCATCTTGCCAATCTGGCACATGATACTGTTTTAGAGTAACTACTTAAGAAGGTTCAGGTTAGTCAATCCCAAAACACTCATGATGGAGAGAAATATGTGCATCCAGAGAAAGAACTAGAAAGAACTGAGTTTTTATCCAGGTGGAAGCAAAATACTGATCTTTTTCCTTCTCTTATTTGGTTTTACATCCTATTTGCCATTTTTCAATCCAGCTGATACAATCCATCTTTATAACCTGAATAATGTATAATGTGAAAGTATTTACAGATCCTATATTTGACTATATGCCACCATGGGGGGGTGGGAGACAAAATGTGAAATTCGAGGAATTGTGGAATTCAACCCTCTAAACTAAAAGGAAACAAGAAAAAAAAAGAAGTTTCAGGTTAAGTGATTGTGTTCATTTTTATTTTTCCCATTAAAACTGCATTAATTCTTTTCTTCCTTTCTGCAAATTGAGATCTTCCTTCAGGTAAATTCAGGGCCATACCTCTCAATATACCTACTTCAATGATGAATTCAGTAATGGGTGTAATAACCGCATTATATTGATACTTTGGTAATTGTCCAATTTTCATCTTTACTTTGACTTGTCTGGCTAATATTTTATACCCTCCCAGTATTGTGATGGTAACAGTACTTCCATGCTTGAACCTATCAGAGTTCCCTTAAATAAGGGAGGCCTTTATGCCAGTATTGATAAATGTACTGGTTACAGTATTTGATCTACTTTTCCAATATATAGAAAGATTGATATGTGGTCTGTAATATTCTTTGTGTATTTTTTAATATGAACTGGGCTTGGCCAATTTCTCATTCTCCATGAAGGTGTGAAGAACTCAGATACAATGGTGCAGAAGAATCTGTAGGGACAGTCCTCACTCACTTATTATGTCTAATATTAAGACCCTTTTCTCAGTACGTTTTATTTAGTTCATTCATTGGAATACCGTTAACTCTTTTTTTTCTAAATTTATTTATTTGTTTTTAGTTTTCAACATTCATTTCCACAAGATTTTGAGTTGCATATTTTTATCCCTGTTTTTCTTCTACCCCCACCCTAAAAAAAAAATGAGCCTAATGAATGCCCCTTAGCCCAGTGTGTTATCTCTTGTATCCTCCCTCACCTGCTGCAACTTTCTAATATGGCAAGATAGATTGCTATACTCCATTGCCTGTGTATCTTCTTTTCCAGTTGCATGTAATTTTTTAAAAAATATTTATCATTTGTTTTTAAAAATGTTAGTTCTATATTCTTACCCTTCTTCCCTCCTCATCTACCCACACTGGGAAAATAAACAATTCAATGTAGGTTGTACATGTGTAGTTATACAAAACATTGCCATAGTAGTTATATTTTAAAAGGCTACTATATTTCCCTCCAACCTATCCTGCCCCCCCCCACTTATTCTACTTTCTCCTTTGACCTTGTTCCTTTTCAAAGTTATTTGCTTCTAACTACCCACAGCACCAATCTGGCCTCTTGAAACAAAACTTGACTTAAAACTAAAAAAGGTAGAAAAAAATAAATTAAATTCCACAATCACACACCAAGTACAAATTCTGAAAACCAAAAAAGACACTAGTAAAATTGAAATTAAGAAAACTATCGGGGGTGCGACCAGCAGACTAAGGGGCAGGCTGGGAAGGTGCTGCCGGCAGAGGTAGGCCCAGAAGGGGCCTGATCAACTCAGAGGGCAAGTCTTCCCACCAACCACAAGGTCCACTACCAGGCCTATCACCAAAGGGCTGGGACTGGAAAGAGCAAGGTAAGAAGCAAATACAGGGGCCCCTGTCCTGGACAGCAAACACTCCTGGGGCTACCACTTCATAGCCCAGAAATTAAAAAAAAAGCCCCTTTCAAGACTTCCAAAGTCCAGGATGACAGACTGAAACACACTTGCACCAAACCCCACCTCTGACCCTGAAAACATAGTAACTCTTGCCCCAGGGCAAAACCTTCTACAGTAAAGGCTTGGGATACTAGAGGAAGGGTGTGGCTAGGACTCTGCCTCAAAATGGGTAGAAAGCAGACTACAAAGACAAAGACTCTGGAATTCTACTATCCTCAGAGGGAGGAAACAACCTCAGAGGGAGACAATGTGGACTCCACACCCAAAGCTGAAACTTCCACAGGGAATGAATCCCAAGCACAAAAGGCTCTCCTAGATGAGATCAAAAGGAACTTTGAAAACAAAATGAGAGGGATAGAAGACAAAATGAATAACTCTCTCAAAATGAATATAGCAGAATTAGAAAAACATTACAATGAGGAAAACATCTCTCTAAAAAGAAAAGTGTATGATATGGAAAAGGAGCTTCAAAAATTAACCAAGGAAAATGATTTGCTAAAAATTAGATTTAACCAAATAGAAACAAATAACTCTATGAGGAACCAAGAATTAGTCAAGCAAAACAACAAGAAAGAAAAATTAGAAAAAGAGGTAAAATACCTCAAAGAAAAAATAACTGACTTGGAAAACAGCTCCAAGAGAGATAATCTGAGAATCATAGGCCTACCAGAAAATTATGATGAAAAAAGGAGCCTGGACAACATTCTCCAAGAGCTCATTAAGGAAAACTGCCCTGAGATACTAGAACCTGAGGGTAAAATAGACATCGAGAGAATCCACCGGACACCTGCTGAAAGAGATCCCAAAATAAAAAGTCCTCAAAATGTTGAGGCCAAACTCCAGAAGTACCAGATAAAAGAAAAAATACTTCAAGCAGGCAGAAAGAAACAATTCAAATATCTAGGGTCCACAGTGAGGGTTGCACAGGATTTGGCAGTCTCTACACTGAAAGATATGAGGCAGTGGAATACAATTTTCCAGAAGGCAAAGGAGCTCGGGTTACAACCAAGGATCACATACCCAGTGAGACTGAGGATATTCTTCCAGGCAAGGAGATGATTATTCAACAATATAACAGAGTTCCAGACCTTCTTGATAAAAAAGCCAGAACTCAATGGAAAATTCAACCTCCAATTACGAGATGCAACAGTGATTTAGAAAGGTAAACAAGAAACACACACACACACACACACACACACCCTGCTATTTGATAAGAGCAAACTGGTTATAGACAAGTAGAGGATATGACTATAAAAGACAGAAAATGATGATTTAAAAAATCTTATTAAGGGCTACAAAGAGACTGCAATGGAAGAAAGGGAATGGATGAAGCGGAAAAGGGTAAATTAGGCCACACATAGAGCCATAAAAACTGTATAGCAGAGGAAAAAAAGGGAGGGAGTTGGAAAGCATATGAGCTTTTCCCTCATTAGTTCTGGTACAAGGAGGGAATAACAACCAGTTAAGCATAGGACTCTAGGGAGAAGAAACGCAAAAAGTGTCATTTTAGACAGAAAGAGGGGAGGGAAAGGAGCTTCAAATGAGATTTGTTCTTGTCACTCTTGATGTGAAGAAGAAATAGGATACTTCATTAAGTATAAAAATATCCTACAGGCAGTAGGAGGGGGAAAGGGTTACGCAAGGGGGGTGGGTGTGGTTTGTAGGGAGGGAAGTAGTAAGGGGAAAGGGGAGGAAAAGGAAGGGGAGCTGAAAAGGGAACACTGAAGGAGGCAGTGGTCAAAAGGAAAACTATTAAGGGAGGGAAGGGAGAAGGGAGGGAAAATATGAACATTAACAGGGGCAGGAATAGGATGGAGGGAAAGAAACAGATAACAACCATAACTGTAAATGTGAATGGAATGAACTCTCCCATAAAACAGAGACAGATAGCAGAATGGATTAGAAAGCATAATCCTACAATATGCTCTTTACAATAAACAAATATGAAACAGAGGGATACACAAAAGGTAAAGGTAAAGGGTTGGAATAAAATATATCATGCCTCAGCTAAAGTACAAAAAGCAAGGGTAGCAATCCTTATCTCAGATAAAGCAAAAGCAAAAATTGACCTAATTAAAAGAGATGAGGAAGGAAACTATATCCTGTTAAAAGGCACCATCCAGAATGAAGCAATATCATTACTTAACATATATGCACCAAGTGGTGTAGCATCCAAATTCCTAGAGGAGAAGGTAAAGGAATTAGAGGAAGAAATAGATAGCAAAACTATACTAGTGGGAGACTTTAATCTCCCCCTCTCTGAACTTGATAAATCCAAACTCAAAATAAACAAGAAAAAAGTTAAGGAGGTGAAGAGGATTTTAGAGAGGATAGGTATGATAGATCTCTTGAGAAAATGAATGGGGATAAAAAGTAATTTACTTTCTTCTCAGCGGTTCATGGCACATACTCAAAAATTGACCATGTTCTAGGCCATAAAAACATCATAATTCTATGCAATAAGGCAGAAACATTAAATGCATCCTTCTCAGATCATGATGCAATAAAAATTATATGCAATAAAGTTCCAGGGAAAGACAGACTAAAAACTCATTGGAAATTAAACAATTTAATGCTAAAGAATGAGTGGGTCAAACAAGAAATTGTAGAGACAATCAGTAATTTCATTCAAGAGAATGATAATAATGAGACAACATACCAAAATCTGTGGGATGCATTAAAGGCAGTTCTTAGGGGAAGTTGTATATCCCTGAGTACATATATGATTACATTAGAGAAAAGGGAGCTCAATGAATTGGGCATGCAATTAAAAAACCTAGAAAAAGAACAAATTCAAAATCCCCAATTAAATACTAAATTAGAAATGTTGAAGACAAAAGGAGTGATTAATAAAATTGAAGTTAAGAAAACTATTGAATTAATAAATAAAACCAAGAGCTGGTTTTATGAAAAAAAAAACAACAAAATTGATAGACCCTTAGCCAATATGATAAAACAAAGAAGAAAAATAAATTATGAGTATCAAAAATGAAAAGGGTGAATCTAACTCCAATGAAGGGGAAATCAAAACAATAATTAGGAATTATTTTTCCCAATTGTATGCACACAAATTTGACAATCTTTGGGAAATGGATGAATATTTACAAACATACAAATTGCCCAGATTAACTGAGGAGGAAGTAAATTACTTAAATAATCCCATCTCAGGAAAATAAAATTGAACAAGCCATCAGTGAGCTTCCTAGGAAAAAATTTCCAGGGCCAGATGGATTCACTAGTGAATTCTATCAAACATTTAAAGAACAATTGATTCCAATACTCTACAAACCATTTGGGAAAATTAGTGAAGAAGGAGTCCTACCAAATTCTTTTTATGACACAAATATGGTACTGACACCTAAATGAGGAAGAGATAAAATAGAGAAAGAAAATTATAGACCAATCTCCCTGATGATTATAGATGCAAAAATTCTAAATAAAATAATAACAAAAAGACTACAGCAACTTATCTCAAGAATAATACACTTATTCTTGGCAGTTTTCAGAGAAAGAAATTAAAGCTATCTATAAGCACATTAAGAAATTCTTTAATTCACTATTGATTAGAGAAATGCAAATAAAAACACCTCTGAGGTACCACATTTCACCAGTCAGATTGGTTAAGATGACAAAACAGGAAAATAACAAATGCTGAAGAGGATGTGGGCAAATTGGAACACTAAAGCATTGCTGGTGGAGTTGTGAACTGATCTAGCCTTTCTGGAGAGCAATCTGGAATTATGCCCAAAGGGCTATAAATACTTTCATACCCTTTGATCCAGCAATACCACTCCTAGGGTTATATCCCAAAGAGATCATAGAAGTGAGAGAAAGACCTTTATGTACAAAAATGTTTATAGCAGCTCTATTTGTTGTAGCAAAGAATTGGAAATTAAGGGGGTGCCCATCAATTGGGAATGGCTGAACAAGTTGTGGTATTTGCATGTTATGGAGTACTATTGTGCTATAAGAAATGAGGAGCAGACGATGTTCATATTTACTTGGAGAGGCTTAAAAGAACTGATGCTGAGTGAGAAGAGTAGAACCAGGAGATATTTGTACACAATTACAGACACAAAGTATGTGTGATGTCCAACTTTGATAGACTGGACTCTTCTCAGCAATGCAGTGATATAAGTCAATCCCAAAAGACTAATGATGGAGAGAAATATGTGCATCCAGAGAAAGAACTAGAAAGAACGAAGTTTATATCCAGGTGGAAGCAAAATACCTGATCTTTTTCCTTCTCTTATTCGGTTTTATGTCCTCTTTACCATTTTTCATTCCAGCTGGTACAATCCGTCCTTATAACCTGACTAAGGTATAATGTGAAAGTATTTACAGATCCTATACTTGACTATAAGACGCCACGGGGGGAAGGGGTAGAGAGGAGGGAGGGGGACAAAAATGTCAAACTCAAGGAATTGTGGAATTGAATCCTGTAAACTAAAAGGAAACAAACAAATTAATAAAAAAAAAAACAGATTAAAAAAATTAAAAAAAACTATTGGAATAATAATAAAAACAAAAGGCTATTTTATAAAGAAAAACAATATAATAGGAAATCATTAGTTAATTTGATTTAAAAAAAGATTGAAGAAAACCAGATTAACAGTATAAAAAATGAAGTAAGTGAATTTACCTCCAATGAACAAGAAACTAAAACAATGATGAGTGGCTATTTTGCCCAATTTTATGCCAATATATTTGAGTATATTAGTTAAATGGATGAGTATTTATAAAAATATAAATTGCCCAACTTAATAGAAGAAGAAATAAAATACCACCCTTTCAGAAAAAGAAATTTAGCAAGACATCAAGGAACTGCCTAAGGATAACTCTACAGAGCCAGATGGAGTTACAAGAGAATTCTTTCAAACATTAAAAGAGCAATTCATTCCAAAACTATATAAACTATTTGGGAACATAGGAGAAGAAGGAGTCCTACCATATTCTTTTTTTGATACAATTATGGTACCTAAATCTAAACCAGGGAGAGCCAAAACAGAGGAAAAATTTTTAACAACAATTTTAAATAGAATATTAGCAAAGCAAATACAGAAAATTTTTTCAAAGAAAATAAACTATGACCAGGTAGTTTTTATACCAGTAATGCAAAAATCATTCAATGTAAGAAAAACTACATACATAATTGACCATTTAAAAAAATCTAACAGAAAAATATAATATTATCTCAATAGATGTAGGAAAAGCTTTTGACGAAAAACAATATTAAAAACATTAGAGAACATAGGAAAAATGAATTCTTCCTTAAAATGATAGTTAGCATCTATCTAAATTTATCAGCAAGAATTATATACAATGGAGATAAGCTAGATGTTCTTCTAATCGGATTGGGTTGAAAAAAGGGTATCTATTATCACAATCATTTTTCAATGTGGTACTAGAAATTTTTGTTTTGCAAAGAATAGTTTAACTGTAAGATTTATGGGGAGGGAAAGACTTTAAGACGAAAGAAGAATTAGTGAGCATTATAAAATGAAAAATGGATAATTTTGATTGCATTTATTTGAAAAGTTTCTGGACAAAGCCAATGTAACCTAGATTAGTGGGAAAGTGGAAAATTGGGAAAGACTTTTTACCACCTAATTCTCTGATAAAAAACTCATTTGTAAAATATACAGAGAATTGAGTCAAATCTATAAGAATACATGTCATTCTCCAATTGATAAATGGTAAAAGGATATGAACAGACAGTTTTCAGAGGAAAAAATTAAAGATATCTATAAGAATTTGAATAAATGCTCTAAATCACTATTGATTAGAAAAATGCAAATCAAAACAACTCTGAGGTACCACATCTCACCAATCAGATTGGCTAAGATGAAAAAACAGGGAAATGACAAATGCTGGAGTGGATGGGAACAAATTGGAACAAGGCATTCCTGGTGCAGTTATGAACTGACCCAACCATTATGTAGAGCAATCTGGAAGAATGCCCAAAAGCTTTAAATAATTCCATTCCCTTGACCCAGCAATACCCTTTCTAGTATTGTATCCTGAAAATATCATAGAAATGGGAGAAAGACCCATATATACAAAAATATTTATAGCAGCTCTATTTGTGGTGGAAAAGAATTGGAAATTAGAAGGGAGCCCATCAATTGGGGAATGGCTGAACAAGTTGTGGTATATGCATGTAATGCAATACTATTATGCTATAAGGAATGAGGAGGAGATGGACTTCATATTTACCTGGAGAGGCTTATACAAACTGATGCTGAGTGAGAAGAGCAGAACCAGGAAAAATTTGTACACAATTAAAGACAAAATGCATGTTTGATGACCAGCTTTGATAGACTGGACTCTTATCAGCAATGCAAGGATATGTCATCCCCAAAAGACTCATGATGGAGAGAGATGTCTACATCCAGAGAAAGAACTGAGATTGAATCTAGATTGAAGGAAACTACCTGCTCTTTTTCTTTTTCTTGTTTGGTTTTGTTTCCTCTTTCCCATCGTTCATTCCATCTGATACAATCCTTCTTTATAAGCTGACTAATGTCTAATGTGAAAGTATTTGCAATTCCTATACTTGATTTTATGCCACCATGGGGTGGGGGGAGAGAGAGGAGAGAGGGAGAGAACATTTGAATATCAGGGAATTGTGGAAATAGTCTTGTTAACTAAAAGTAAAGAAATAAATTAATAAAGACCAAAAATTTTAAAAAAGGAATTTTTTGCTTTGGAAATAAGAGAAGAAAAAGAAGTGAAAGAATTATAATGGGCAAAGAAGAAAAGAAGATATAACTCTTTATAGATGATATGAAAATCCTTAGAAAATCCCAGAGAGTCAAGTAAAAGTTTCCTTGCAATAATTAAAAATTTATCAAAGCTGCAGAGTATAAAATAATCCCATACAAATCATTGGCATTTCTATGTATTACTAAAAAATCCCAAAAGTAAGAGAAAGAAAGACAAATCCCATTTAAAGTTATGAAATGGTAATGGGAATTTCAAGATCTCCCCCAAATGCAATCACAGGGAACCCATGGATGGAGGAACTTTCTGAAATGTAGCTACAGGAAGGGTGGAGCAAGAAGGATAGGGAGAGAGAGCCAGGAGAGCTGGAAGCAAGCAGCAATGAGGCAGAGAAACTAGTGTGAGTGAGAGAGGGGCATTTGTGCTTAAGGTGGCCTATTTTGTTTTGAAGAACTGAAGTATGGAAGGCTTGGAAACATTTCACTGCTTTGGTTATATGTACCAGCTTCTTGGCTGTTATGATGCATTTGACTTTCTTGTTTAGGGATTTAGCTTTCTGGTGTTTGAATAAATGTTTTGGAGAACATTTATTCTTCCATGTGGAGGGTCTGTAACATTTTGTGAATCACAACTACACCATCATATTCATAACCAATATGTGTGCTGTGAATATCACATTGGCATTATATTTGGTGACACTGCAGTAAACAATGACTATGGTAATCTAGTATTTGATAAAACCAAAGATCTAAGGGTTGAGGCTAGAACTCTCTATATTACAAATTTTTTTTTCAGAAAACTGGAAAGCAGTTTTTTTTTAATAAACTAAGAATAAATCAACACCTCACACCATATATTAAGATAACGTCAAAATGTGTAAATGATTTAGACATAAAGAGTGATATCAAAAAGAAATTATGAAAGCATGGAGAAATTTTCCTGTCATATCTATAGATAAGGGGATAGATTTTGAGAAAACAATAGATAAAGAGAATCACAGGAAGTAAACTGAATAATTTTGATTACATGAAATTTAAAAAAGAAAATTAAAAAAAAAAAGCTTTTGCACAAACAGAAACCAGAGGGAAAGTGGGAAGTTAAGGGAAAAAATGATAAAGGCTTTGTTTCTTAATTACATAAGGAGTTGAGTCAAATTTGTAAAAAGAAGAGCTATGATACGTACTTAAGGGCATGCTGTGAATCAGTGCAATCATTTTGGAGAACAATTTGGAGTTATGCCAAAAGAGCTATAAAACTGCACATAATTAGGGGTGGCCAGGTACCACAGCAAGTAAGAGCACTAGCTCCAGTGTCGATATGACCTGGAGGTCGAAACCCGGGGCTCAGACACTTACCACCCACCCAGAAACACCTGGCTGTGTAACCTTGAGCAAGTTACTTAACCCCAATTGTTTAGGGGTGGGGCGGCCAGGTGGCTTCGTGAGTAAGGACACCAGCTCCAGTGTCAATATGACCTGGGGATCAAATCAGGGCTCATATACTCAGCACCACATCCAGAAATAATGGGCCATGTAACCTTCAGCAAGTTACTTAACCCCGATTGCTTTTAAAAAATAAAAATACATTAAAAAAAACTGCACGTAATCTTTTACACAGCAATACTTCTACTAGTTCTATATTCTGAAGATACCAAATAAAAGCCAAATGGATCTATGATTTATATGTACAAAAGTATTTGTAGTGGCAGATTTTTTGTGGTTGCAAAGAAGTAAAAATTATGGAGAAGTTGATCAATTGGCAAAGAAAATGTTGTATATCATTATGATGGAAGACTGTTATGCTTTAAGAAATTATAAGTAGGGGTGGAGACAAGATGCCAGAGTAAAACTAGGGAATTGCTTGAGCTCTTCCCCAAGCCCCTCCAAATTTCTGTGGAAAATCACCCTAAAAAATTCCAGAACTACAGGACCCACAAAATGACAGAGTGAAACCCAACTCCAATGCAAGACTCAAAGGAAGGGTCTATCACATCAGTCTGGGAGATGAGTGCAGTGGCTGTGCTGCACAGACAGGACAAGAGCAGGCATCAGAGGACTGAATCACTGGCAGCTGTGTTGATTTCCAGACTTCTCAACCCACAAATACCAAAGACAAAGTAGCAGGACAGTGGGGAACTCTGTTAGATATAGGTGACAGAAAAGTGTGGTCTAGCACCAGCACTGGGGTGGTAGAGGTGAGAGTGATGGCAACAGCAGCAACTGCTGCAGTTCCTTTTGGAGCTCCAGGAACACAGTTGGTAGGGGGCTCAATCACCTCATCAGAGGGCAATTGCAGGTATCTTTTTTCTGGTGCTGAGGCAAGAGATAATATTGCTTTGCCCTACTTGGATTTGGGTCCCATTCATGGATGATGGACCTGGGTTGAGGAGGAGCGCTGTCATGGCAGAGTTTGTGGCAGGTGTGGAGAGGGTGTCCTCCTCACAGATCCAAGGCAGAAAAGAGTGTTTGCTGTCACTCACAGAACAGAGCATAGGCATAAATACTTCTCCTTTGATCATAATGCCTTAGAAGAACTGAAAATGTGCAGTTACCTATAAGTATCTCTGACAACAGCTGCATAAAATCCCTGAAAATTGGGACTGGGCACTCTCCACTCTGAAAATAGAGCCCTACCTTGACAAAGAGCTCAAAAGTCAAGTAACTAACTGGGAATATGACCAATCAACATAAAAAATCAAACTACAGAAATTATAAGTAGTATGGTTTTAGAAAAAAAAATGTGAAGGCTAATATTATCATTCAAGCGCAGTGATCAAAGTCATGAGAATATTGTACTCAGTAAGAACAATTTTGTTAGTATGATCAACTGTGAAATACTTAGCCACTCAGATCAAGACAATTATCAAAGACAATTCCAAAGAATATATAATGAAAAATGCTATTAACCTCCAGAAACAGAACTAATGATCTCTCAGTACAGCATTGAAGCATATTTTTACATTTTTTGTGCAACATGATTAATATGGAAATATGTTTAGCATCACATCATATACAACTGATTTCAAATCACTTGATTCTCAATAGGTAAGGGAGAGGGAAGGGAACGTAGAACACAATTTTAAATGAATGTACAAAAATAAAATTTAAAGAACTTGCATTTTGATTAATGAGTAATTTTTTGCCACTAGATCTGAAAAGGCAAAGCAGAGACGCACTTTTCTGCTGTAATAAAATAGGAATATATGTGCCCACTAAATGATTTGACTGTATAAGCTTTATATTCACTTGCAATTCTATAATTCTGCTTTTCTACTCACTAAGTGGTTTTTTTTTTTCCTTCAGATTAGAGATAGGTATGCCTTGATTAAGATCTGATTAAAATAAGGTGAGATTAATAAATGGTGACAAAGTCATATTTTCCTTATTGAAAACAGAATTACTGCCCCAATTATTCTGCTTCATTTCAGCTGCATAATCATCTTAATCTTGTCCCTTTGAAAATAAATTCATTATCTGGTAAGCACATCACCAGGACACTCATCAGCATGGAGATTGCTTCAGCTTTGCATTTTATACTTGATCAGTTGTTTTTTATCCTGTGACTTAAGAGCTGACTGTTGTTTAATCATTTTTTCAGTTGTGTCTAACACTTTGGGACCATATTTGATTTTTGCTTGGCAAAGATTATCAAGTTGTTTGCCATTTCCTTCTCTAGTTCATTTGATAGATAAGAAAACTGAGGCAAACAGGGTTAAGCGATTTGTCCATGGCCACATGGCTTGTAAGTGTTTGAGGCTAGATTTGACCTCAGGTCTTCCCAACTTCAGGCCCAGTTCTCTACCCACTGAGCAACCTAACTGCCTGGAGGGCTAGAGACTGAAATCCAAACAAAACAAAACAAGACAAAAAACAACTCCAACATCCTCCTTTTAGACAGGATCCGAAATTCCAGCCAACTCCGCATTTAGCAAATGAAGCTCTGCTTGGTTTTGAATCTACCATCAGTTTCATCCTTCCTCCATACTAGGTACCTTTTGCCACTAACCTTCCCCCCTTTAATCTTCCTTTCATGTGTTGTTTTCCCCCATTAAATTAGAAGCTTCTTGAGAGCCTGGACTCTCTTTTATTTCAGTGCTTAGCACAATATCTGGAATATAACAGATGTTTAATGAATGCTTATTGTGTTGTATCACTGACTTACGATCAGGATATGCAGATAGAAGCCTAACAGCTGGCATTGGGAGGGATTATATTATATACAAAATAATTTTAAATATATCTGCATTATTAACATTTTCTCCATGACTTTTTAAGGCTAGACAATCAACAAAACAATAAATCACAACCCAATTTCTAGCATTTGCCTATTTCTAAGTTGGAGAGACTTATAATGAGTATTTATCCAATGAACCAACCTCCTACTTAAAATCATCATGATATTCATGCTTCTTTTCTTTTTTTCTTTTTGGTGGGGGAAGGCAGGGCAATTGAGGTTAATTGACTTGACTGAGGTCACAGGGCTAGTATTAAGTGTCTGAGACCAGATTTGAACTCAGGTCCTCCTAACTCAAGGGCTGGTGCCCTATTCACTGTGCCACCTAGCCACCCCTATTCATGCATTTCAATAGGAAAATCTTAAAAAGTATTGCATGAAACAGTTTCCAAGAAAATCTTTCTCTAAATATGCTTTACACATAATGACCAGAATATATAAGGAAAAACAAGTGGTTGCTTTGAAAACTGCTATCCTGTGGCCATGATAGAGACTCTGTAGTGGGAGGAAAATTAAACGAAGGTCAGAAAAGAGGGACCCAAAGACCCCCCAATTCCGAGTTTGATTTGGCATGGGAAGGAAGGAAAGGACCCTTGTTATTTTCAAATATGTTTGTCTACCTCTTTGGGTTATTGCAAAAATCACAAGTTAACTTATAGACTTGAGAGGACTACTAGAGCAGACCTAATAAATAAATTAGAGGATTAGAACTGAAAGAGACCTCAGAGATCATGTAGTATTCCCTTATTTTAGAGGTGAGAAACCTGATTAGCCCAGAGAAAGTGAAATACTTTTGTACTGCTACATAGTGTTAAAGATTAATCCAGATATTGGAGGAATCTTCATTCTAGCCCATCCCCTTTCTTTGTATATCTACATTCTCAAGCAGGCTCAATGTAGATGATACAGTGTAAAGGCTGATGAAGTTATAACCACAGGTCTGAAGTCAAAGTTACTCTCTTACTTCCTACCAATAGGATTTGGGGTAAGCCACTTCAGTTTTCTGAACTTTAGTTTCATCATACATACAATGGGAGGGAGTAGGGAAGAGGTTGAACTAGGAGAGTCCCTTAAACTCTCAATCTATGATCCTGTGGAGATTTCTAATAAAATTCAGAATAAGTTCAAAGGGGTAATTAGTGTTTTTAAAGCAGTCCATCTCTGAATAGAGGTAAACAGTGATTGAGCAAGAATCACATAATCAATAAAACTAAGCCTTAGGGGAGAAATGGGCAATCTCCCAGAGAACTCCTAGACTGAAGTGTATTAAAATTAATAATATAAGGGTGAATTTAAATAGCCATTTTCTTTCTTTATTTCAGGAAGTAACACTTGAGAAAGAAACTCAGGGAAAGCAGGCATATAAAAGCATTTTGTGATATATATACAGGATTATACAAAACGCTTTTGGATTTGTGTGAACCCCCAAAACTGTGTAGAACAGAAATCCTTACCCAAATAGTACTCAGTTTCCTCAAGGTAGGAAGCAGAAAAGAATGGTTTATTATAGGGTGTAATAGTAATGGCATTTATAGATTCCCCTGTATTGGCTTGGTTTTTGGTTTAATTGTGTTAAAACCCAGAGCTTGTTAATCCCACCTGTGGGATGGACTTGTTGACATGAAAAGAAAGTCCTGGGAGGAGCTGGTGACATAGATTTGGAGAGACACGAGAGAGAGGCAGAAGAACTTTTTGGAAGCAGCACTTGTGGAGGCAGAGAGAGACTGAGAGGATTGCTGAGGGCCACTTTGAATTGCCCTGGACTTTTGAGACCTGTCCCCAGAGCTTCCAAGGACTGAGGAGACATGGCTGTTTTGCTGGAACAGAGATTGCTGAGAACTTGCCTTGGGTCAAGATGAAGAAAAGACCTCCATTTGGTATTAAGTGCTGTGCTAAACTTGTTGTAACTCGGGTAGATTCAATCGTGATCCAGGAGTGGGGAACTTTTGACATTTTTGTGTTCTATGATTGAACAAATGAATGTACTTTACTTATGATTGGAAACTAATCTCCATTTGAGAAGAGGGGCTTTGTGATGGACTAAATGAATGTACAGCCTAGGGGTGGAGTAGTATTTAGAACAGGGACTTTGTAATCAATTAAATGAATGTAAGGTCCTGGGGTGGGGTAGTACTTGGAGATTATTTCATCACACTTAGTAAATGCTGTATTTTGAATGATGTCATATTTTGATTCCCTCTGTTCTTAATTTGTCACTCAATAAAATGGAGAGCACCTATGCTGGTATTCTGAACTTTGGGAAGTTGCCTTTGCTTGGCATTACATTACATAGGGCCACCCTCCTTAAAAATGGTCTGTGAGGAGAAGCAATTTACAAAAGGAAATGGCAAAGTTATAAAGCCCTAACAGGGAATTCTCCCCCCCCCCCCAATCCTTTTGTTCCATTGGTGGGAAGTCAGGTGCACAATCTAGGCACGGCAATTTACCTCAAGTACCTGAACAAGGAAACAGTAGACCATCCAATATATATTTGAGAAAGCACTTCTGTCCTTATTTGGCCTATGTTATGCTGGGGTGTCATTGAGGAGAGGAGTGACTCCCTACTGCTCTGAGTTTTGAGTCCTTGTAAATCATGTGACCTCTGGTAAAGGGGAATTTAGGCCATGTTTCTCATGAAAAGGTTTACTAGATTTTAGTGCGTAGTCTTAGAAGTTTTCATTTTTCTCATTCAGATCTATACACTCTAAGTTATTAAATTGGGTCTTAAACTAAACCCGTTGACACAATGCTTTCACTGCTAAGCCTGTACCCACAATGAGATCTAAGAAAGAGGAAAGAGAGTATTACATAAAAATAAATTAAATTATTTGTTAAACTAAACCCTTTGACCTAATGCTTTCATTGCTAAGCCTCTACCTTCAACAAGATCGAAGAAAGAGGAAAGAGATTCATATGTAAAAATACATTAATAAAAGCACTTTAGTCTAGTGAAGTACTGAAAATAAGGGACTCATCAATTAGAGGATTGATAATTAAAATGTGGTATTTTAATATAATTAAATATTCTTTTATGCTGTAAGAATTTGTAAAAGACACAGTTTCAGAAAACCCTTGAGTGAAATGTATTAACAGTGAATTGAGTGGAAACAAAAAAAACAATTCTGATCAGTGCGATGATCAACCATGATTCTATCAGTCCAACATCTGACAAAAAGGTGATGGATTCATGATGTTAAATGAAAGTTTTTACAGACTTCAAATGAGAGAATTTGTTTGACTATTCATAATTATTACAAAAGATTATTTTTCTTTCCTTCTCAAGGTTGACATGCCTTTGAGCTTGTTTTGAATTCCATCAAACAGGATGTCCCCTCCTGGGTACCCCCTTCTTACAGCTTCCTTTGTCTGTGTGTTGTCTTCCTGATTAGATTGTGATGACTGTATTTCTTTTTCTTTTTTGTATCCTCAGCACTTAGCCCAATGCCTTACACAAAGTAGGTGCCTAATAGAAGAATCTGAAGATATTCCCTGTCACTTGTCCTCTTGATAGGCTTAAGTGAGTTTTAGGACCTTTGCTGATTTGAAAATATAATATGCCCCCTTAATAGGCTGAGTGCCTATGGTGGGAAGTTTCTTTTTCAGGAACACCCTCACCTTGTTACTTTGTGATTGGGCAGTGGTTCATGAGGGTCATGATGTCTCTGACCCTGCAGAAGGCTCTATATACCCTGATGTGAGGTTTGTTTTGGGGCTCACTCATGGGAAGAGTTGTGTGATTTGGTCAGATTAGACTCTGGGCAGCTATTGAGACCCCTGACTTAGAAAATCCAGATGTTGGTGCTTCTCTCTCTGGTAATTGACTAGGTCAATTACCAGATGTAATGGTCAGACAGCTGGAAGCCCGGTCTTCTGATTTGTTTCTCTGTCTGTATTTTTTTGTCTGCTTGTAACTTCTGTCTGTATTCTCTGAAGTTCAGGGTGCTGAATTCCCCCTCCCCCTCCCAGAACTAGGCAGATGATATGTGTTTGATTAAAGTAATGTTGCAAACCCCTTTTTCAAGTTGCTTTCCCTAGAAAAGCATATCAAAGAACCTGTGCCTAGCAGCCATTCTGTGTATGCTAGGGTGCTTGCTGCTACACCATCAGCCTATGTATATTTCATATATACTTATTCTTTCTGTGTTGTGTCCTCCAAATAGAATGTAAGTAAGCTCCTTAATGGCAGAGACTATTTCATTTTTGTTCTATCTCAAGTGCCAAATAGGCACCAGGGCTTCATAGATCTTTTTGTGTGTTCAGGAAGATCTGTTTGAAGAGTTGGCCCTGACACATATTATCTGTGTGATGTTGGGCAAGTCACTTAACAATTCAATGACCACAGAAACTCTTTAAGACTATAATTTGCCAAGCATATACTAATTCGCTTTGGTAGAAGGAGTCTTCTTTGAACGAGTTCTCTATCAATGGCATTATAGTTCCCCTCAAAAATAAAAATTCTTCATTCCAAAAATAGCACCTGGTATCTAATAAGTACCTAACAAATGATTGTTTCATTGAATTCTATTGAAATTATGTGCAAAATGTATTTCTGTCCACTTTTAACTCTCATAAATTGTCTTACAAAAGTCTCTGGAATAACACATTTCATAAACTGATCCAATAGAATTTTATTCAAATGGGTGAAGTAACAGGTTAAAAATATACAATGTAACCAAATACATAGATGTGGATTATGAGTGGAAGCCTGAACTTTCTATACAAAAATGAATGGAAGATACATTTCTTGTTATCTTACACACTTCTTAAATTATCCTTACATGTGGAAGCACTGGTTGGGTTAATACAATGTGAAATAATTTGTTATAAAAAAATGATTCTAGTACTCTGCATAGTTGAATGAGTTCATGAGGGACAATATAGCAAAATCACTGGATGCAAAATAATATTAACAAACTATAAGAGGATAATGCCATTTTTGATGGATACATGTAAACAATTTATTGTATTTTAAAGTACACTGTAGTATAGGCAATGAGTTGTCTGAAACTTAAAAATTACTGGGGTAGAATGAATGACTGAGTTACAGTACCTTTAAGTAATAAAGTCATTTATTTCATATCTCTTTAGATTTCCCATTAAGTGAATTTTTGAGATAATTAACTTTTAACCACTGAAGTAACAATTTTTTTTTATTTTATTCATAAACCATAGACTTAAAGGTGATATGCACCTTTGAGATTTTCTTGTCCTACTCCTAGATCCATTTTGGAAAGGGAAATAGATACCAAGAAGGGCAAAGTGACTTACCCATAGTAGGTTGGTCAGTTGTTTGCTGTCATTCTCATAAAGGATCAAAATGATATCACCATATTCGAGTAATGCACAATATGTCTCACTGTAGCTGACCATATCAATATGGGCTCTGAAAGCTTTACCATAGGTCAATCAGGCACAAATAATCTGGATGAGCATCTCTAAATTTGAGCATCTTGCATTTATTTTGTGATATTGTAATACTTCTTTGATCATAGAGCACAGTACTTTCTTTGATGCCAGCACACCATGCTGGGAGTTTTTCTTTTTTATTTTTGCCAGAGTCTCCCATGTCATGCAATTGATTCCAAAGATCTTCAGAGAGAGTTTGAGAGTGTCCTTGTATTGCTTCTTCTAATATCCATGTGAGCACTTGCCTTGTGTGAATTCTCCATAAAATAGTCTTTTGGTCAAATGTACTGTTAGCATAGGAATAACATGGCCAGCCCATAAGAGTTGCATTCTCTACAGTAGAATTTCAATGCTTGGCAGTTTAACTTGATAATGAACCTCATACATTATCTTGCCAGGTGATCTTTAGAATCTTCCTAAGACAATTAAAATTGAAGAAATTCAGGTTCCTGGCATGACTTCATATCATAGTGTCCAGGTGTAACAAGTATACAACAAAGGCTCTGTATAATTTCAATCTCATAGGTAATTGGATTAATACCTCTTCTTTCACACACTTTCCTGTAGAATCTTTCAAACTCTATATATAAAATATATGAAAATATTTGTACCAATCTCATCATCAATGTCAACATCCTTGGAAAATATCCTGCCAAGGTATGTGAATTCATCCAAAGTATTCAATTATTTTTTTCATTTATTGAAACCACTGATTCCATGTATGAATGGTGTGTTGCTGATTGGTGTAGAACATTCATTTTCTTGGTGTTAATTTATGTCAAAATTGTCACAAGTAGTAGAGAATCATTCCATGCTTTGTTGCATATTGGCTTTAGAGGATGCATTGAGTACACTATCATTTGTGAAAAAAAGTTATGCACCAACTCTCCCTCCAACTTTAATCTTGGCTTGCAGCCTTTTCAAGTTAAATAATTTACCATCAGTGTGGTAGCTAACCTTCATGCCATTTTCAACTTTGTTGAAGATATCTGACAACATTGCTGTAAGCATCATGATAAAAAGCATGATGTCAAGCATGTAGCCCTGCTTCACTTCATTGACGAATTGGAAAATGAGATACCATTGTCCATTATTGGGAACATTTGTAAGCATGTTATCATGAAACTTATGTACAATACTGATGAACTATTCTGGGCAACTAAATTTTGTTCAAAGTCTCATAACTACTAAAGGGCAGAGTGAATAGCTACATCAAAATCTTCTGTCTTTCCACTGACAGAAGCTTTTGGATAGATTTTTCCCAAAAAATACTTATCACAGAATACTTCTATATGTTTGTTTCATTTTTGTTTTTTTAATAAATTAATTCTTTTTGGTAGGATATGGCTCAGTAATTTTTAGAGGTTTTTAATGTATATCTATTATTATTGATTTTTAAATGTCTATTCCCAATATCAACCTTTTTTTCTATAATAAAACCCTCTCTTCTACCAAACAAAATAAACCAACATATTGGATACTTCTGATTATGCATTGTCCATTTTATTTTTTTATGAATAGGGAAGGGAAAGTAGAAAAGGGAAGAATCTTTTCTCATAAGATTGAGGACGTTAGGACTGGTTTTTATATGGATCAATGAATCTTTCAGTGTTTTCCTCTATATTATTGTGGTTATTGAAGAAATTATTATCATGATTCTGTTTACTTCTCTCTCTAGGAATTCTTTTATGCAAATACTCCCATGGTTTTTAATTCTTCTGGATGATATTTCTAATGGTGTAATAATTTTCAACAACATATATATATATATATAGACCACAATTTGATCAGTCAGTTCTACAAGTTGTTAGATTATTCCCAGTTTATTGTTTTAGAAAGAACAGACAACCACTGTAACATATATTTTCAAATCTATGAAATTTCATATCTATGAGATATCATATCTATCTATCATCTATCTATCAATCTATCTATCATCTGTCTGCCTATCTATCTATCTATTATCTATTTTTCTAACTACATGTATTTTTTTTCTCTGTCTTTGACTTTCTTCATGTTGCATTCCCAATAGGACTATTGTGGGATTAAGTGATATAAAAATTTTAGTGACTTTTCTCACATAATTCCCCACTATATTTGGATCAACTCCCAACTTCATTTACAATATATTAGTAAGTCTAGCTTCCTGTTGGCTGTTCAATAATGACCATATTCATCTTTTCCAAATTGATAAAAATGAAAAAAGAAACCCAGAGGTATTTTAATTTGCATTTAATCTGTTATTATTTATTTGGAGAATTATTTCTGTGATTATTAATGTATTTCTTTTTTCAAGACCTGCTCATTTTTAAATCTCGTAAGCATTTCTCTATTAAGAAATAATGTTGACCATATATTTTATCACAATTCCAGCATACATTGTTTAAAAATCTGATCAGAAATATTTGATGTGCAGATATTTCTTGTTAAACAGCATGTTTTTAGCCCAGCTGCATTCTTAGAATATATGTAAAAATAAACTGCTCTGTCCAAGTCATTGATCTTTTATCAACAAATCCAATGACCTTTTCTCAATCTTCATTATTCTTTAACTCTCTGTAGCTTTTGACATTGTTGATGATCTTAATTGCTCTTCTAAGTTTTTTGGGATACCACTGTCTCCTGATTCTCCTGCAATCTATCTGATCCCTTTTGCTGAGTTTCCTTGACTACATCCTCATCCAGATCATGACTATGAATGCTCCACATGGCTCTGTTTGGGGCCTTCATCTCTTGTTACTTTATGCTATTTTACTATTTTACATCAGCTCCCATGAATTTGGTTATCATCTCTAACTAATGATTCCCAAATCTACCTATGCAACCCAACCCTCTCTTCTGACCTGCAGTTTTACGCTTCAATTGCTTTTCAGATATCTTGAACTGATTGTCCTGTAGTTTTTAAACTCAACAAATTGAAAACTGAATTCATTATATTTTTCCCCAAACTTTCTCCCCTTCCAAACTTCCCTACTGTTGTTGCAGGCACCGCTATCCTCCCAGGCCCCTAGGTTCACATTCTGGATGTAATTCCTTATGATCTCTCACCTTCATATCCAATCTTTTGCTAAGATCTATGATTTTTATTTTAGCAACATCTCTCATCTCTTCTGTTTAAGAAATTGCAGAGGGTCCCTCAGGATCAAATAGAAAATGCTCTGTTTGGCATTCAAAGTCCTTCAAAACCTAGCTGTCTTCCTACTTTTCTAATCTTCTTATGCTTTATATTGCCCCTCCCCCCAAAAAAGATATTTTTTTCTATCCCTAGGTAAAAATAAAATCTCTATACTGTATTAAATTACAAGATGATCTGTTCAATTTCATCAAACACTGTCAAAGAAGTAAGAAAAAAATGTTTTTCAAAGGGAAATATTTATCGAATTTTTCATTTTCACTTGATTGTGTTGGGACTGTGTATGCTCAGCATTGTATGAGCATATAATGGCATACAAATGTCAAGATTTGTATACACTTCTTATGTGAAAAGTACTGATGCAAAGTGAATGAATATTCTTCACTTTTGCTATGATATTAGACTATGTTATTGAATTTTTCTTTCATAGCTTTCATTTTTTTCCTGAGAATTTCTAAAATTGTATTTGTCTTAATTCCAGTATAAGCAGATTTACTCGATATGGGTCTATACCAGCTTATATTTATAATAATGTATACAGAAACGGTTATACTTTCATTCCCTTATTTAAAAGATCACAATTACTGGAAAAATGTTAAATGATTGGAAATATTCTTTTAAAAGCATTTAAATAGATAACTACATACAAAAGCTATAATTAAAGTCCTCTTTCCAGTTTCTTCTGATCATCTTCAATAAAGTACAGTCATGAAAACATTTACTTTCTACTTAGTATTTGTTAATTCATAATTCTTATTCAAGTGAGGTATTAAAGTAAGCCAACTCATAAATTAAAAAAAAATCGCTTCATATTGACTTTCCTATGATGGCTACATGATAAGACATAGGAGAAAAACACACCAGTGAACCCTGATAAATGCTGCCCAGAAAGATTTGTAAGATAGCTGAACAGAAGTGGGGCTCAAGAAGTGTTTTGAGAAATCACCACTCATTTGAAGGCAATGAATAGTCATGGAATCTAATAGTCATTAGAATCACTCAAAAACACCATAATGCACAATACTTAGAGAGCAATTTTGTAAAAAAAACAATTGTGGACCCCAGGATGCTGCATTATGGTGTTTTTGAGTGATTCTAATGACTATTAATCCTTTTCTTAGTCTCTTTTCCTACATCTTCATCCAGGTTAACTTTCAGAATAGTTGCTGTGTACCCAAAGCTCTCTTCTGGGCTCTTTTCTTTTCTTCCTCTATATTAGTACTGTGAAATTAAAATAGAAATGGAATGTGGGCTACATATTGAATTAAAATATATATAAATTGAGAGCAAAAATTGCAAACTGAACAGCTATCCATCAATTGTTGAATGAAAGGACAAGTTATAGTCTATAATCGTGATGGAATAGTATTGCACAGTATGAAGTGATGAGCAAGATGATTTCAGAAATACTTGAAAAGACATGAACTTATGCAAAGAGAAATGAATAGAACTCAGAGAATATTGTATTCAATAGAAGCAATATTATAAGATGATCAACTATGAATGACTTAACTATTCTCAACAAAATAATGATCCAAGACAAGTATGAAGGACTTACGGTGAAAAATCTTATCCATCCCCAGAGAAAGAACTATTGGAGTGTCAATATAGATCAAAGGATAATTTTGGAGACTTACTTAATTTTTCTTGATTTTTGGTCTATGTTTTCTATTCCAACATTACTTAAATGGAAATATATTTTGCAAGATTACACATGCATAACCTATATCAAATTGCTTGCCTTCTCAATCTTGGAAATGGGGAGGAAGAAAGAATTTGGAACTCAAACTTTTAAAAATTAATGTTAAAAGCTGTTTTGACATATACTTGGAAAAAATAAAATACTAAATACACAATTTTAAAAATACATTAAATCCACTAAATTCTGTTTGATCTTGACTGTGACTATACAATATTTGAAATATTTCTTCATGGGTACTTGAAATATTTTCTCCTTGGACTGGCAGCTCTGAAATTTGGCTGCATTATTCCTGTGATTTTTCATTTTGGTTCCTCTTTCAGGAGGTGAATGGCTTTGATTTCTATTTCACATTCTATATCTAAGATACTCTGGCAGATTTTCTGCATAATTTCTGGCAATATAAAGTCTAGGCTTTTGTCTTTAATCATGGTTTTCTTGTATTCCAATAACACCTAAATGATCTCTCTTCATTCCATTTTAAAGTCAGGTTTTTATGTGATATTTCACTTTTTCTTCTTTTTTCATTTTTTTGACTCTGTTGTAGTTTTTCTTAAGGTTGCACAAAATCATTAGCTTCCACTTATAAAATTCCTCAATTTTTTTAAAGAATTAATTCCTTCAATGAACTTTTGTATCTCCTTTTCCATTTGTTCAATACATTTTAAAGTCAGTTCTTCTTTCTTCAATGAATTTTTGTACCTCTTTTTTTAACCATTAGGCAAATTCAATTTTAGGTGTTTTTTCTTCAGTATTTTTGTGCTTCTCTAACCAAGTTTCATATTTTTTTTTGCTTCACTCTCATTTCTTTTGCCAATTTTTGCTCTGCTACTGTTATCTCTTTCTTTAATGCTTCCAGGAATTCTTGTTGGACCTATGCCCTAATTTTTTGAAGCTTTATAGGCAGGTATTTTCATATTGTTATCTTCTTATGAGTTTTTGTGCTGGTCTTCTCTGGCACAATAGGATATTTTATAAACAAATTATTTTTGTTGCTGCTGTTTGCTCATTTTTCCATCCTGTTTCTTGACATTGAACTTTATGTTATCATTGGGCTCTGCTTAGCTATTCGTGGGAAGGCCCTGTTGCAATATTCAGGCTTTCCATGCTGCTGTTTTCAGAGCTAATTTTTAGGGTTTGCAAGTTTTCAGTGCTTCCAAGGTACTGTGCAAGAGGGAGAGGTGTGGTCACTATTCTCCTAATCTGTGCTCTTGTCTTTACCAAGAAAGTACACTGCTTCTTCACAGAAACAAGTAAAAGAGCTTCTCTTTGCCTTAGAACTCTGACCAAAGCCCCTTTTTCCTTGTAACAAGCCATAAGTTCTCCTCTCCACCCTGGAACTATAATTCAAACACTGTGTGTGCAATAAAGTTGCCAATCAGCAGCAGTTGTACCCACTGTCATCCATGGGGTCACCTATGATCTTTCTTCTTGTTAGTTGTCTGAACCCTTTGCTATCTGTGCTATGAGATAGCTGAAGATGCTGCTGCTACTGTCTTAGCAACATCACCCATAGCAGTATCACAGACCTCTGCAGCTTAAAGACCATGTTATCATAGGCTCAAAAACTGTCTCACTCTTCTTTGTGCTTGGCTCTGTTGTTCCAAAATTCAATTTGAAGAATTATGTTAAAGTCATTAGAAAGGAATTTTGGGAATAGTCAAGTGAACTGCTGCCTCTGCTGCACTACCTTGACTCCATCGTTCCAAAATAACCTTTTTAAAAATAAATTTATTTAACTTATAAAAAAGGCCTGGAAGGGGTGGCTAGGTGGCGCAGGGGGTAAAGCGCCGACCCCAGAGTCAGGAGGACCTGAGTTCGGTTCCGGCCTCAGACACTTAACACACACACACACACACACACACACACACACACAAACTAGCCATATAACCTTGGGCAAGTTACTTAACTCCAACTGCCCTCCAAAAGGCAAAAAATAAAAAATGCTGTTGGGGCGGCCAGGTAGTACAGCGAGTTAGAGCACGGGCTCCAGTGTTGAGAAGACCTGGAGATTGAATCCCGGGCTCAGACACTTAGCACCCACCCAGAAACACCTGGCTGTGTAACCTTGAGCAAGTTACTTAACCCCAATTGCTTAGGGACAGCCAGGTGGCTCAGTGAGTAAGAGCACGGCTCCAGTGTTGGGATGACCTGGATCAAATCCGGGCTCAGATACTCAGCACCACACCCAGAAATAATGACTGGCCGTGTAACCTTGAGCAAGTTACTTAACTCCAATTGCTTAAAAAAAGGCCTGGAATTCCTAAAAATAGAGCAATATATAATGATAAAAGGAGACATTGGACCTAGGATTTTGCTTGTGTGAGAATCTCTTAGTGAGTGATTTCCTTTCTCAGTGCAGGTCAGGACTTTTTCTAGTACTTAAATCCTTAAATAACTTCCTCGAATACAGAAAGTTAAGTCACTGCATGGAGTGACATAGACTCGGTGTCTGAGATTATGCATGAACTGGAACATGGATAAATTCAGAGTTGGTTGAATGATTTGACCGAAACATTAGTCATTAATGACTGACTATTAACTTGGAAAGATTTCAATGGTGAAGTAGCATATAGATATATTCTTGAACTTGTTTATTTAACAGTCTTAGCAATCACGTGGAATAAGACATAAAATAGATAAATAACCAAATAACACAGATAATTTTCAACAGAAGAAATACATATTATAAACTCATGTAAAAATATTAGAAATAAAGATTAATTAAAACAATTCTGTGTTGTCACTTTAATCCATAAAATTAACAGAAAGGATAAAAGAAAATAGTTGATATTGATGGAGTTATGGTTCACTAATATATGGCAGGTGCAGTTATGAGTGGGACCAGTTATTCTAAAGACTTATATTGGAATTCCTTGATAAAATTTACTCAATCATTCACAATCTTTGACCCTATAATCTCACTATGAAAGAGCTCAAAGACAGAAAATGTGTGTATTCCCAAATCTTCATATTAACACTATTGTGGGAACAACAACAACAAAAAAAGAAACATGAAGACTTTTGTGGATGGCAGAGTAGAAGCAGGACCTCCCTGTGGCTCCAGTTTTCACCTTCTGCAATCCATGTAAAAAGGGGACTCTAAACAAACTTTGGAGCTGCAGAACTCACAAAATGACATAGAGAAGCTAACCTTCCCCTGAGGACAGCCCAGCAGGCTGGCAGGTATTGCCTCTCTGAGCCTAGCCCATCCTCAGACCAAGGCTTTATCTCCAGGGTGGGTTTGAGCACCCACCAGCAGGAGGGAATCCAGATCAGCAGCAGCTGTGGCTGTTTCTAGATTTATGAACACATAGATATGAAGGCCAAAGTGAGAGATCAGCGCAGTCTGGATTTTGAGACCGAGTAAGTGGGAGAGCATAGCTTTTGCAAACAGGGTGAGAAGCCACTGTGACACCAACACAGCCAGGCAGCTAAACATGGCAGCTCCAGCTCCTGACCTGCAGAGTGTAAGGGGACAAAGCACCAGGCTGAGGGGTAATCACTTTTTCTTTAACCTGCTTAGATCTGGATTACAGTCTAGGGTGAAGGTCCTGGGTTCTGTGTCCAGCTTGCCAAAGTGTGTGGAGACCTCAGAGAGAGCAGCCATCTAATACATCTAGCAGCTGAGAAAACCCCAGAGTTTGGGACCAAATCTCCCCTGTCTGGTGGCAGAGTCTTACTGTGGCAAAAAGCCCAGGGGTCAAGTGTTTGAGGGACAACATGACCAGGCAAAGGAAACAAAGAAGACAGAAGATTCCAAAATTAGACTCCTATTTTGGTGACAAAAAGGATCAAAGCATGGAACAGGAGGAAGACAATGAAGTCAGAACTCCTGCACCAAAAGCTTCAAAGGAAAATATGAGCTGGTTACAGGCCATAGAGGACCTCAAGAAGCAGATAAGAGAAGTGGAGGAAAAATTGGGAAGAGAAATGAGAACGATGCAAGAAAATTATGAAATGAGAGTCAAAAACCTAACTGAGGAAAATAAGACTTTAAAAAACAGACTGACTCAAATGGCATAAGAAACTCAAAAAGGCAATGAGTAGAAGAATGCCTTAAAAAGCTGAATTTGCCAGATGGAAAAAAGAATCTTAAAAGCTCAATGAGGAGAATCATTGCTTCAGAATTAGACTGAAGCAAATGGAAGCTAATGACTTTATGAGAAATCAAGATGCTGTCAAACAGAACCAAACAAATGAAAAATAGAATGCAATTTGAAATATCTCATGGGAAAAACCACTGTCCTGGAAAATAGAACCAGGAGATATAATTTAAAATTCTTGGACTACCTGAAAGCCATGATCAAAGAAAGAACCTATAAATCATCCTTGAGGAAGTTCTCAAAGAAAACTGCCCTGATGTTTTAGAATGAGAGGGCAAAATAGAATAGAGGTTGAAAGAATCTATCGATCACCTCCTGAAAAAGATCCCAAAAAGAAAATTCCTAGAAATATCATAACCAGATTCCAGAATTCCCAGATTAAGGAGACTATATTACAAGCATCCAGGAAGATACAAATTGAATATTGCGAAAACACAATCAAGTCAACCCACGTTCTGGTATCTTCTACATTGAGGCATCAAAGGTCTTGGATTATGATATTCTGGAGGGCAAAGGAGCTGTGATTAAAACCAAGAGTCGCCTACCCAGCAAAACTGAGTATCATGTTTCAGAGGAAAATATGGGCATTCAGTGAAATAGAGGACTTTCAAGCTTTCTTGGTGAAAAAAAAAAGATTTGAAAAGAAAATTTGACATTCAGATACAAGAAGCAAGAGGAGCATGAGAAGGTAAACAGGGAAAAGAAATCAAAAGGAGCTTATCAAAGTTGAACTATTAACATTCCTACATGGAAAAAAATAATTGTAACTTATGAAACTTTTCTCAGTAGTTGAAGGAAAAAATATACATACATACATACATATATATGTATATATATATATATATATGAGGGTATATGGGCATATGAATACACATGTGAATGTGTGTATATATGTTTACAGGTATACATAGATAGAGGGCACAGGACCAATTTAACAGGAAGGGATGATACTTAAAAGATGAAATTAAGAGGTGAGAGGAATATAATGAGAGGAGATGGGGAGAGAAAGAATGGGCTAAACTATCCATATAGAAGAGGCAAGGGAAAATGGTTAAAATGGAGGGGAAAAATAGGAAGGCAGAAGGGAATGGGTCAAACTTGTTCCCATTGAATTGGCTTGAGGAGGCAATGAAATACACACTAAATATGGTATCTCCCCCATAGAGGAGAGTGTGGAGGGGGAAGGGAATGAGAAGGGGGATGATGGAAGGGAGGGCAGGCTTGGGGGGGAGGGAAGTTGGAAGCACCCACTTTTGAAAAGAGGATAGGGGCGGCTAGGTGGTGCAGTGATTAAAGTGCCGGCCCTAGAGTCAGCAGGAGGACCCAAGTTCGCTTCCAGCGTCAGACAATTAACAACCACACCAAGAAAAACTAGCCGTGTAACACTGGGCAAATTACTTAACCCCCATTGCCATCCAAAAGGCAA
>NW_027185655.1:72706921-72732365 GCF_028583685.1 Petaurus breviceps papuanus
GAGAGAGAGAGAGAGAGAGAGAGAGAGAGAGAGAGAGAGACAGGATTAAAGTAGAAAATAGAACAAGTGGGAGGTGGGATAGGAGGGAGGGAAATATTGTCAGTCTTTTACAATATATCTATTATGTTATGGTTTTGCATTAGGCACACATGTACAATCTATACTGAATTGCTTATTTTTCTAGTAAGGGTGGGTGACAAGGGAGGAAGGGCATGAATCTGGAAGTAAAAGTTTTAAAATCATATACACAAATATATATATACTATTATTAATACTATTTTACATGTAATTGGGAAATAAGATATACAGGCACTGGGGCATGGAAACACTGGAAAAGTCCGAAGGGGTATGGAAGAAAAAATGGGATCGAGCAGATTGGAGGAGGGGATATCCTGTGGGACTGCTATTTTGGGTTGGTGGGTAGGGGAAAAATGGGGAGAAAATTTGTAACTCAAAATCTGGGAGAAATGAATGATGTAAACCAGAAGTTAATAAAGCATTTGCAAAAAAAAAGTTTTGAACAACCATAAGTAAACGCCAAGACTATCTTTGTACTAGATCATATTTAAAATAAAGAAGATGCATGTACAAGAAAATGCATTAAAATTAAATTAAACTTAAAATAAATTAAAATTACTTCATTTTTAAATCCAATCAAATTAAAATTAATTAAATAATAATTTAAATAAATTAAAATATAAAAGAAGACTTTTGAGTAGTTGCAGAATACACAGAAGCATAAAAATATATGGAACAATATCAATAAGTTAAAAATAAAACTGTAAAAGAAATCTTTGTAAATGTTAAAGCATTATATAAATGCTAGTTGTTCATATGATTATTATCATTGACACAAAAATTAATAAATTTCAAATTCTCTTTTTAGTCCCGGAATGCACTTGAAGAATTACAAGTGCCTCTTCAGGGTACAAGGTAATGAACTATAGGCATGAATGTTATATAAGCTATCAGATACAGTTGTGAGCCATTGTTAGACAAATATTTTTCTTTATTATGCTGGAGAGTCCTATGAAGCTGGTGATTGTTGGCAAGTGACAATGATACAAGCAAAGCACACAAAAAAAATCAATAAAATATTTTTAAAAGAAAAAAATGTCCTTCTACATGGCTAATCTGACCATGTTGTACATGTTCTCCCTATACAATAAACTTTAGGTACCTCCAGGGTCTTAAAGTCTTTCATAAACTGATTCACTCTTACCTTTCCAACCTTCTTATCCTTAATCCCCTCTAGTGACATTCATTCCAGTGGCATCAGTTTCTTTACTATTCCCTGCAAAAGACATTTCGTCTCCTGGCTTGATGTCTTTTCAATGATTGTCTATCATGCGTAGAATTCTCTACTTCCTCATCTCTATCCCCGGGATTCCTGCTAAAATTCTAACTTCTGCAAGGAGTCTTTCCCATTTTTGTGGCCCTCTATGATATCACTGGAACAATAATTAAATTGCCATTTCCTTCCTGACAGACTGTTTATTCAGAATACAGAATTATACACAAGCACACACACAAACACACACATGTGTGTATACATATGATGGAATCCTAATAAAATTACCCCAGACTCAACATTCGAACTTTCTTACGGGCCCCACTGAACAGCAGGTATGTCATGATTTAACCACTCAATCTAGCTTTAACCACACCTCAGGTTCCCAGAATCAATACAGCCATTGGCCCTGCCTAGCCAATGCTCTCAATCTCAATGTAGCCACTGCACCTAGCTAGCCACTGCCCCCCGATGTACTTCCAAAATGAATGGTTGTTCTTGTAATTAACCACAATTACATCATCCATTTAACCCAAGACAGGACCACCATACCTAACTTTCCATCTTGACTTTGATAAGACTGCAAAAACTAGCCAATCAAAAAGCAGTATGATCAGGACATTTGATAGAAAGACCCCGTCCATATTTCTTAACCATTTAACAAACTCCTCTTGCACGTTTAATATCCATAATTTATGTTATTCAATCAGCATCAAGAAACTACAGATTTGCCTGTGTTGTTGTAATGGCAAGCAAAGTAATACTTTGCTTCTTGTTTAGCTATTCAAGTGCCTTTGTTCCTTGCCTTTGATTGCATCAAGTCTTTGTTTGAAGCAGTATACATTTGTATTGCCCTTAATAGACATAAAAGAGTATGGAGACTTTCCCTGCTCTTAATAAGCCTAACTTCATCACATACACCTAATATCATCACATGAAGTTCACAGTGGGAGAAACTTGGCAAAAGAGCAGAATAGGAAGGGCAGAAAAAGAAGGGTGGAAAAGGAAGGAGCAGAGCAGATAAAAGCCAGAGTATGAGCTGGGACCAAGCAGAACTGAGAGAGAGAATGCTTGTGGTGTCCACACTGACTGTTGATTTCTGTTACTTTGCCAGACAGAAGCAATCTGTCTTTGATTTGTGTATTTTGTCAAATGGAAGAGCTCTTCTGGTGATTTGTATTAGTGTTACTTTGTCTCACAGAAGCACTCTGTTGATTTGTGTTGAATTCTCAGACAGAAAGTGAATTGAGATGATAGTGCTGCCAATGTGTATAAATATTGTTGTAGCTCTGTTAAGCTTTGTTTTCATAGAAACAGAAACTGTGGAGAGCTTGAAGTAGAATACTTTGCATGGACTGAGATATAGAACTGAAGCAGAGACTTGCCTCTGTGTGAATCCAGACAAGACCTGGAAGCATGGAAGAGGGGCCATGGGTTATGGAAGTCAGCCTTTACTTAAGATGAAAGAAGACTTTGCTTGGTTACTCAATATTGACTAATGATATTGTAACTTACTGTGACTTAGGGGTGGATAAGGTTTGTACTTTCTGCTATCCCTTAAGGATGATTGGCTTAAGGAAATTTGGAAGACAGCTTCCAATCAGAGTCAAGATGAAAAAGGACTTGACTTGAGTAATCTATATTGATTGAGGGGATTGTGACTTACTGAATGATATGTTTTGTTTAAGACTATGTGGCCACCCCAGTACTAAGTTGTTACATTATATTGTTGTGAATATTGTGCCTTAGTTTCTTGAATTTTTTACTTTATTGCTGAATAGAGAGTTCACTATACTATGTGATTAGATTCATAAAGTTATTCACAGCAGCAGACCTCAGGAGAACTGCTCGTGATTGGCTTTACAGTTGTCTAACTAAGTTGCTGGTTCCTTTTGGAACCTAGCCCACTTCTGAGGGACATAAATACCCAATAAATGCCTATACCTGGATTGGAAGTGTGGTGACTTTGAATTCTTTGAGATGTTATTGCCATTACACACCAAGAAACTTAAACACAAAAACAAACAGACACACACACTTTTCCCTCTATGAGGTTAAAATCAGATGGAAATAAGATTCCTTTTAAATTAAAAATCAAAAGATTAAACTTTAATTTAAAAAATATGACCACTTTTCCTCTTTGATCATAACCAAATTATTCTTTGTATATATTGCTTGTACATAGTTGCTTGTATATTGCCTACACAGGAATTCTTGGCTTACTTGTAGTTTTCACTTGACTTGGCATCATTCTGCTCTTAGGAAAAATAGTGGTGTAGGTCAGCGGTAACAGATTTTTCCCATGTTAGTTGAACTTTGAGACTGAAGAGAATTAAGACCTTTATAATCTTTATTATAATAAGAAATACAGTAAGAACACTGTATTGATAAAACTGAGCAAAACTTCCTCTCATTCAGGGAGAAGCTGGAGTTCCTCATAGTTTTTACATTCAGGCAATACAGACATACTGTTAATAAGTTGAGCCTTTCAGATTCTGAGCCCATCATATCGTAAGGATAATTTCAATATTATTTAGGGGAAAATATTACCACATACACCATAGTAGAAGGATAAAGAATATACATGGTCTACAGCCACATACATACTAGAATCACTTAGTAAGTGCTAGAAGGAACTTAGGAGAGCATTGAACCACAAGGAGACAAAATGTTTTACCCAAGATAATATTTATTAAAAGCAGAATTTTAATTCAGGTCTTATAATACCACAGCCAATATTTTTGTTTGTTTTGTTTTGTTTTGTTTCCATTACAGTTTCCAATATGTTGACTTGACACCTAATATATAGACAAGTTTTCTGTCTATCAATGTAGACAGACTAGTTTTAAGGTTAAATAGAGATATTGTTAGTTTCTTTGATAATTCCACAATATTACTCTCACGAGTTAGTTCTCACCATGATCCACCTTTTACATACCCTTTCCACAATAAACATTTATTGACGGAAAAAGAGAGAATTGGGGAGTCAAGAAATTGGAACAAATAATTAACATGTGGGAGTTCTAATATATATGATTCCAGATCAGGTATGGAGAAGTGGACAGTAATATCCAGATGGTATGATGGCCTGGCTTGACATCTTGCTGGAATGGAACATATAGGTGCTAGAGTGGTAGGCATATCAAAATTTAAGATAATGCAAACATAGCTGTAATAAATAACATGTAAAAGGAGATGGGATAAAAAAATTCACCTCAATAGCATGTAATTAAATTAAATTTTATTTTTTTTAATTTAATAAGATGAAATATTTCACCAAATACTCTAGGGTAATATAGTAATAGTAATGGTTGTAAAATATCAATTTCACAAACACAAGATAAACAAGTTGTGGATTGACAGTAGCTCATTAGAAAAAACAAGAAATGAGAGTTTTAGTGAACTTTAAAGTCAGTATAAATTTTAATGACAGCCAAGAAAGCTAAAGCAAACTTACAGGGAAATAAGAGGCATGATGGCAAAACTAAGGAAGTAATCATCCCCTTTTAATCTTCCCTGTGCATATCACATTTGAAATATAGTGTTCAGTTCTGCATATGAAAAATCAATAAGATGGTGAGGGAAAAGCAGATGTTAAAAATTCTTGAGTTTATTCCAAATAAGGAAAGATTTAAGAAATTAAGAATGTTCACTCTGGAAAGGAGAAAATGGGATTGGAGGATGGATAGTTTAGATCAGTATTCAGGAATTTGAAGGTTACTAATTGACAATTGATTCATGTGTCTTTTTTTTCTTATTCTTGATGTCTATAGAAAAAATCTAGAGGCATAGCAAATAAATTGAAAAAAATAAATTTAGACTCGATGGAAGAAAAGTTGTTCATTTCTTTGTTTTAATTTCATAAAGCAGTCATACCTAAATAAACTTTCTAAGGAAAGATTGGTTTTCCCCTAATTCACTGGAAGACTTTAATCAAATGACCCCTTTGGGACTTGGTTATATAAGGGATTGATCATCAGACAGAGGGCAGACTGGATATACTCTAGGTTACCTACAAATTGATTATTTTTTAATATTTTAAAGATAAGAAAAAGCAAAGAAACTGATGATTCCTTATCAAAATATTTCTCTAAAAATCTCAAGCACACTGTTGTATGTTTGTTGAAACTGCCGCTTCCAATTATGGATTGGAAGTGCTTTCTGCAGCAACTATTCAGTTATCTTTAGAAATGTGATGGAAATTGTGTAAGGTTCTTGGGTTTCTCTCAGCTATATGACTATAAATCCATTGTATTTCTTTTCCATGTTATCAGAGCTTACTGATTTTCCAGCATTATACACACACACATATGTAGATGTATATATGTATAGACATCTACATATGTGTGTGGATATATGTGCACATAAATATGTTTCTATTTATGTATATTGAAATGCTATAATTTTAAAAGTTGTGTTCTCAGAATTAAAAATAATATAAATACATTTGAATAAATAGAATATTAGTATTGCTCCCATTCCCACACCAAAAATAAATATCTTGTTTGGCTTTTTCCCCTGGATACTTGGAAGAAAGAATTATTCATTAAACTTTTTTTAAAAGTTTCTGTAAGCAATACTTGATTAACCAGTTTATGTATAACATATAAAAATATGCTATGTTCCAAATTGTGTTTTTATAATTGAAATGTGTTTTGTATAATTTTTATCCTCATCTCAAGTTTCATCTCCCCCTTCTAGATATGCTCATTCTAAAGTGTGAAGGTAACATTCTGATCTGCTACTTCATTAAAAATCTCCTCTATCTGCATATTTATCCTGTCTTCTTTCATCTTCTGAAAAACATGGCTTCTTAAAACATCTCTAAAATCTGTAATCTTTCCCTATGAACTAGTTCTTTCCTTACTTTACACTTGGCTAAGTCTACTCAATCTTTAAGAAAAGAAAAGAAAAAAGAAACATTCATTAAGCTGGGTCATCACTACAAGCTCACTCAACCTAAATTTTCCCTCCCTTTTGGAGTCAAATTCCTAGGAAAAATGTCATCAAACACTAATTCAATAAATTAATCAACACTTACTTAAAACAGTGATATAGTTTAATACTGCCTATGTTCCCTCTTCCTCTCACTCATTCCCTCAACTCTTCAGTCTGTCTTACAGTCTTACCTTTCAACTGAAACTGTCTTTTCAAAAGTTATTTAATGGGATAATATTTTCTCACGTTAAACCATTCGTTAGCTATTTGCTGTATTTGACACTCTTGACTACTGTTTCTCCTGGATTATCTTTCCCTTCTGAGTTTTCATCAAATTGTTCTCTCCAGGTTCACTTACTACTTTTCTGACTCCTCTTTAGTCTCCTCAGAAGCAAAATAATGCCTATTATGCCTCATAAGTGTGGATGTTTCTCAAAATTTTGTCCTGGTCCCTCCTTTCTTTATATATTCTTCTGCATAAATTGCTCTTCAGTTTCCTTGGGTTTAACTACAATTTCTGCACAGATGACTATCAAATCTATATATTTGCTTTAAGCTTCTCTCTAGAGCACTGGTCCCTTATCACCACCTATTAACTAGTTAGCTCCAAGTCAATTTAGGCTCACATTATCTAAAACTGAAGTCATTGTCTTTCTCTCAAAATGCTTTCTTTCCTCCGCACTTTCCAATTTATGCCTAAGCTTTCCAATCTCTCTTGTTCATAGTCTTAGCATTATCCTGGATTTCTCTCTATGCTTTAAGAAACATATCCAATCACTTGTCAAATATTGATACTTATACTTTCACCATATATTTCACATCTGCCCCCCTTCCCCCCACTCATAAAGTTATCAATTCATTATCACATATCACCTTTCATCATTCCAATCCATCTTATATAATGCTACTAAGTTAATTGCCAATAGTTGTGAACTAGAATCAATGAGAAAATCCCTGAGAAAGAAGAAACAAAAAAGAGAGCAAATAATATGCTTCAGTCTGCATTCAGATTCCATAGTTGTTTTTCTGGATGTGGACAGCATTTTTCATCATGAGTCCTCTAGAGTTCCCTTGTGTCCTTGCATTGCTAAGAGGATAAAAGCCTATCAAAATTATTCTTCACACATTGTGGCTGTTACTATGTACAATGGTGTGATTGTTCTCACTTCACTCAAATTCATTGCATTCAGATCTTTCCAGATATTTCTGAAGTCTGCCTACTAATCATTATTTATAGCAAAATAGTATTCCATTACATTCATCACATATATCACATAGACATATACAACAACTTGTTCAGCCATTACCCCCAACTGATAGCCACCCTTCACAAAAAGAGCTACTACAAGTATTTTTGTACATGTGGGTCCTTTCCCCATTTACATGGTCCCTTTGGGACACAGACGTAGAAGAAGTATTACTGGGTTAAAGACTATGCATGATTTTATAGCCCTCTGAGCATTCTTCCAAATTACTCTCCAAGATGCATTAGTTTTCCAATTTTGCCACATCTTCTCCAGCATTTTTAATTTTCCTGTTTCATCATGCCAGCCAATCTGATAAGTGTAATGTGGAAGCTCAGAGTTGATTTGATTTGAATTTCTCTAATCAATAGTAATTTAGAGTATTTTTTTCATATAACTATAGATAGCTTTAATTACTTCCTATGAACCTGCCTGTTAATATCCGTTGACCATTTATAAATTGAGGAATGACATGTAGTCTTATAAATTTGTCTTTATTTTCTATATATTTTAGAAATTAGGCCTTTATGAAATATACTGTTTGTAAAAATTATTTCCCAGGTTCCTGTTGCCTTCTTAATCTTGATTGCATTGGCTTTGTTTTTGCACAGATTTTTTGATTAAATGTAATCAAAAACTTTCATTTCACATTTCATAATGTTCTCTATCTCTTGTTGGGTCATGAATTATCCCCATCTCCATAAATCTGAAAGGTAAACTATTCCTTGCTCTCCCATTTGGAATATAATATCAGTCGTCATATCCAAATTGTGTACCCATTTTGATTTTATTTTCATATAGGGTGTAAGATGTTGGTCTATGCCTAGTTTCTGACATACTATTTGTCAGTTTTCTAACCAGTTTTTGTTAAATAGTCAGTTCTTATCCCAGCAGCTGGGGTATATTGGTTTATCAAACAGTAAATTACTATATGTATTTACTGTTCTGTCTTATGTAAATATCCTGTTCCACTGACACAACACTATGTCTTAGCCCTTACCAAGTAGTTTTGATGACTACTGCTTTATATTATGATTTAATATCTGGTGTTGCTAGACCACCTTCTCTTTCATTTTTTTTTTCATTAATTCCCTTAACATGCTCCACCATTGGTTCTTCCAGATGAATTTGATTTTTATTTTTTCTAACTTTCTAAAATAATTTTGGTATTTTTATGGCACTGGATAAGTGAAATAATTTAGGTAGAATAGTCATTTTTATTATATTAGATCAACCTACCCATGAACAACTGATGTTTTTCAAATTATTTATATCTGACTTTATTTATATGGAAATTGTTTTGCAGTTGTGTTCCCATAGTTAGTGGGTTGTTCTGGAATGTAGATTCCCAAATATTTTATAATGTCTTTGGTAATTTTATAATGGAATTTCTCTTTCTATCTCTTGGTGCTGGGTTTTGGTACTAACATAGAGAAATATCAATGATTTATGTGGATTTATTTTATATATTGCAACTTTGCTAAAATTGGTTATTTTGTATTTTATGTACATTTTAAATAGGTTTTCTAAGATTCTCTAAGTATATCATCAATTAAGATTCAAAGAGTGATATGCTTGTTTCTTCCTTGCCTATTCTAATCCCTTCAATTTCTTAACACTGAGGTTTCTTGTACCATATTGTATAACAGTGATGATAAAGCAAATCCCTTTGTTTCATCCCTGATTTTACTGGAAATGCTTTTTTGCTCATCCCAATTACATAATGTTTTGATAGTTTTAGATAGATGCTTCTAAACAATTTATGGAAGACTCCATTGATTCCTTAGGCTTTCTGGTGTTTTTCATAGGAATGGGGGTTATATTTTCTGGAATGCTTCTTTCTGCATCTATTGAGATAATCATATGGTTTCTGTTAGTTTTGTGGTTGATACAGTCAATTATTCTGATAGTTTCCAAATATTGAACCAGTCCTCCATCTTACATGGTAATAGTGTATTATTCTCAAGATAAGTTGCTGTAATTTTTTTGTTAATGTTTTATTTAAAATTTTACATTCATATTCATTAGTAAAATTGGTCTATGATTTTCTTTCCCTGTTTGACTCTTCCCATTTTAGGTACCAGTGCCATTTCTGTATCACAAAAAACAATTTGTTTAGGGTAGAGTCAAGATGGCAGAGTAGAAACAGGTCATCCATGGGGCTCCCACTTCTACCTCCTCCAATTCATGTAATAAGTGACTCTAAACAAACTTTGGAGTTACAAAACCCACAGAATGACAGAGAGAAGCTAACTTCCCACTGAAGGCAGCCCAGCAGGCCAGCAAGAAGGGGACAGCTCAGCACTCTGGGGGCTGAGCTCAGCCCCTCATGAGCCAGAGGTTTTAGCCTCAGGACAGCCACAAGGAGCCACCAACTGGAGGGACTTCAGATCACCAGCAGCTGTGGTGGTTTCCATAATTTTCAAACTGTGGATGACAAAGACAAAGAGAGGTCAGTGTGGACTTTATAGAAACATGGAGTTCAGGACTGTGGTCTGCCCTTTGCCCCCTGGGTAAGAAGCAGCTGATGAATGGCAGATGTGCACTCTCCACCTTGTGGATTCTTCAGAGCTCCTGACCTACAGATTTTCGGGCGACCAAATGACCAGTCTGAGGGGTAATCACTCCTCCTCACTAGTGCAATGTTAAAGGAATAGGAAGATATTCCCTGCTCATTAATAGGCCTATGTGGTAGTTTTTGAACTCTGGCCCACCTCACAGCTGTGATACAGCCTGAATCTCATGGAGCCTGAGCCATATGGAGCCTGATTCATATGCATCTCAGTGTGGTAGGAGTTGCTCAATTGAGCAGAGAGTGAGACTGAAACAGAACAGGACAGACAGAAGAGAGAGTGGAGGGAGAAAATTGCCTAGAGGAACTTGTTTGTAGGGAGGCTTGACAGATAGAATGTTTAATATGCTGGTGATTCCTG
This sequence comes from Petaurus breviceps papuanus, assembly GCF_028583685.1. NCBI lineage: Eukaryota > Metazoa > Chordata > Mammalia > Diprotodontia > Petauridae > Petaurus > Petaurus breviceps. The sequence continues at coordinate 72,717,328 of NW_027185655.1, forward strand.
GACTGGTGATGAATACCTTGCTATAGCTTACTTTCTTTTATTGTTGTCATCTCCTGAATTTGTGTTTTGTTCTTCCCTGTCATCAAGATATTTCTTTATGATCATTGATTTTTTTTTGTTGCTTTTTTCATGGTTTTTTTTCTGTCTTTTAAAGTAGATCTTTGCTTATGAAGAACAAGGGGAACTGCCCCAGCATCTTGTACTAGAGACTAGTGCCTAGTTACTAGTTTTGTGTAATGGGGTCTCAGCTGCCAGCAGCCATAGGCTGGCAACTTACCTGGGGCTGAGTTGGAACTGGAAGTGGTTTCTGGTGTGTGCCTGGTATTGGTGCTTTACTACTCCACCCCCTTGTTGCTCAGGATCTCTCAATGATTCGCTGAGATAGGGCTTGCTGCTGGCCTGCTGTGATGCCTCTTGTTCCATGCCATTCTTCAGTCACAGCAATGTGGACATTTCCCTAAACCCTCTTATTCTCCTGAGCTAAAAGACTGTTGTACCTCATTTTTCTGCTGACTCTACTATTTCAAGAGGTTTCATGGGGCAATATTCTCTGGATTTTTCAAGATCATTAAGGGAGGATGACAGCAACTTACTGCTCACTGTGCCGTCTTGGCTATTGGATCTCAAAATAGGTGACTTTCATGTATTTTCTCTGTGGGCTTATAGCTCCAGGAGCAGCCTCTGCCCCTGCCATTGTTGCTGCTAATTCAGTCACTCCTAAGGCCTGTTCCTGGTTCACTAGGTATGGGACTGTATTAGCATACCCTGTGCTGGACTTAGCTTCTCTCTGAACCAGTTCCAACAGACCCCTTCCACTGACATTCTAAATTGTCCCTGGCATATGTGGACTCAGTAATTTGAAAACCATAACTGCTTCCAGTCATTTAGTCCCCCTAGATCTGATCTGGTTTCACTTGGGACAGGATTGCACAGGTCTGTACTAGACTGACCTCTTCTCTTACCCTAGTGCAAAAGATCTTTCCTGTTGAACTTCCAGGTTGTCTTGCACTGGAAATTTTCCTCACTATGTCTCTTTACAGGTTCTGCCCCTCTAGAATTTGATCAGTCATGTTTCAAAGGAAAGTTTCTTCTTTTAATAGGAAAATTTAGTCTTTCCTCTAGAGAGTTGTTTTGGTCAACTATGTAAGAAAGAAAATTGCCTCTTCAATAGGCATAAAAAACTAGTTTGTTCCCATTTCATTATGCTGTTCATTATTATTCTGATTAGAGCTGAGTCAGTGGGGGGATACTTAATAAATATTTATTAACTTTTAAGTGCAATTCCTCCTTTTCCAAATATCTAGAAAGTAAAAATATTTCAACTGATGATTTCTGAGCACAGTTAAATGAATAGACTTTAATAAGTCATAATTCCTAACCTCATGAAACTTGCCTTATGAAAGATAAAGATGGAAAAGTATTATGGGTAATTGGTTAGGAGACAAGAAATAAGAGTTTGTTAATTATCTCTGCACTGCACTATAGTCAGTGTTAAGACACTGTGTTTCTTTTCTTTTCTTGTTTGGTTTTTGTAGGGCAATTGGGGTTAAGTGACTTGCCCAAGGTCATATGGCTAGTTTTTGTGTTAAGTGTCTGAGGCTGGATTTAAACTCAGTTCCTCCTGACTCCAGGGCCGGTGCTCTATTCACTGCACCACCTACCTGCCCCAGTACTGTGATTCTTTAAGTGAATCCTTTATTTGATTTCATGGTTAATCACATACTATCAGTTAGAATTTTAAGATAGAAATTAAATAAATAAGTTTTTAAATGTAGTGAGCAGAAGTTTATATATGATTTTTTAAACCAATACTCAAGGTATTTATTAAAAAAAAAAAACTTTCTTGTAGGCAAGAAGAAGAAACCCATGCTACAATTTCATATTTTAAATTGTATACTGTTAACATAGCAGGAAAAAAAGTGATACTTCATTCTCTTTTTTTTTTCTCTTCATGCCTTGTAGTTGAATTTAACCAACCTCACTACTACTTTAAGAAGGTGACTTCATTTGAATTTGCCTTTATTTCATAACATTATACATTTCCCTAGCATTCTGGATTATTTTTAAGCTTAATTTTTATTTTTGCAAATTTCAAAACATCAGCAAACACGAATATTTCCTTACAAAATGAAGAGAAAGTGGATTGCTTCTGACACTGCAAATCTCTATGTGCAAATTTTCATAAGAAAACATTAAATGTAACACACTATGTTTAAGATTTTCCTGATTTTCTATGTCCCTTTCCAAATTCCTCCTTTTCTGTCTTCTATACAGTGAAATGTTTAATTAGTTTGACTAACTTGTTTTTATTAGCTTCTTTATTAAAGCTATTAAATTTTTAATTAATTGTTCATTGTGGATGTCTAATTTGCCATTTGAAGCATGTGACAATCTTGGAACTTCTATAGATGCATCCATTTATCCCTTTGTGCAAATATGTGTATGTATGTATGTATACATATATATGTACTCTATCTATATATATGGACTCTATATGTGCATGTACATACATACATGCACACATAGAGTACATATATAATTTGTACAGAATAGAAGTTCCATTTTATATACAATTTTTTCTTTGCATATTAAAATTTTTGCCTTTTGATAATTAACTTTAAAATATATTTTAATAATCCCATGCTAACAATGGCTTCATGGTATATTTCTTTTTAACATCCCCCTTCACCCCAAATTGGCAGTCATACCAAGAAAACACATCACTTGAGGAAAAAAAAAGGTTGTTCTTCTATCCCAAATCATTCTACTTTCTCCCAAGAATGCAAATCTCCTTGTCTCTTTCATAACTTTTTAATTACTTTTTAAAATTTATCCCTACATGCTGCAGACAACATGGAATATCCTAGTAAATGAAAGGAGGTTGAAAAAGTAATTTCTGAAGAGATTTCTGAAGTAATTTCCGAATGTATCACTTCTTGAATGTTAGCTCAACAAGGATTATTAAATATTACTCTTTTCACAATTTCCATGCAAAGACAAAGCTGATGATATAGTTGTAGCCTAGTTCATGCATGGTGTATTTTAACAAGCTGTATTATGAAAATTATACTGGCACTCTTCCCTTTCATAAATATAGATTTGTGTTTAGTGAGTACTATTGTGTTGGCCATATCTAATCTCTTGGTAAGATGATGTTTCTCAGAACATAGGATACCATGATCAAGAGAAATATTCTCAGGTACCATAAAGATACCTCTTTGCAGTTTGTAGGTTTGCCCTGAAATTCCTTTTTACCTAAGCTCAGCAGCGGGTGCTGGAATCGCTTCCCAGCACAGAGGTTTCTTTCCATTAGTATACTTCTTTTTGACACATGGATTGAAGTGGCAAAGCTAGAGAAAGGAGAGGATCCATGATGGTACTGAATGCAAAATTCACAGCTGGAGAAATAGTCTATAAAGCTGATAGAAATCTTGTCTACCACATAGTTGCAAACATCAGGCAATGGGAATATTGGGAAAGAACATGATTATTAGAGAGTCATAGAGAACAAGGGAAAAAAAATTAGGCAAAAGGGAAAAGAGCAAAGAGCAAAGTTGAGTAAATGAAGAAAGAAATGGCATACCACACCAGTAGCTTTCCCAAAAAAATCCCAAAAGGGGTCACAAAGAGTAGGACACAACTGAAAAAAAAAAAACCCTAAGCAATGATACCAAAGTTGAGCAAGCATCTATATACCTGAAATAATCTTAATATATCCTTTAAAAATATTAAGTAGTGAATCATCTAAAAATGTGATAAGTAGGAACCATTTAACTTTTTTTCAAATAAAGCACAAGAAAAATAACAAAATCCTAGATTCCTTTGTGGAGACTATTCATTTATTATTTTTGTGGACAAAGAAATGGATTGCTTCACTACAATTTTTAAAATCACAAAAGAGTCTTCATAAGGCCTTTCTTTCTTTCAAAAACATTTTGTTAAGGTGTTCTGTTTTTACATTACAAGCATTTAGCAACCACCCTCATTCACTTAGCTTCTCTTATAGCAAAGTAAAGAATTAAGCAAAATTAACAATACAACAACCTCATTAGAAATTGCACACAACATTCCATAGGTAGTTTATCCTCCCAACCTCTCTACTTGTAAATTGTGTTTTATTTTGTTTGTGAATGTGTGTGTTTTTAATGAAATTAAATATACTTTTCTCCCTCTCATCTTTCCACTCCATTGAAAAAGGATCAAAGATAAACAACCTACTTGCAACAAATTTGGATAGTTAAGTATATAACTGCTATCTGATAATATCTTAAAGCTTTCAGAATTGTCTGTTTATTGCTATTTTTATTTGGAAATTGTTATCCTGGTTTTCTGCCCAATTCATTCTTTATCAGTTTATAAAAGTATTTAAAATTGGTCATTATTCTAGTATTGATGTTATAGAATAAATGGTTTTTCTGTTCCTGTTCATATCACTCTACATTACTTTACATAAATCTTAACATGCCTCTTGAATTTATACCAGGAAAGAAGGATTCATTTACTATTAATAAAATGGCAAACTTTATTGACCATGTAACCAATTTTTAAGATTACATGATATCAAGGGGCAACTAGGTTGTGCAGTGAATAGAGTAAAGGCCCTGGAGTCAGGACAACCTGAGTTCAAATTCAGCCTCAGACACTTAATATTTATTAGCCATATGACCTTGGGCAAGTCTAATTGCCCTGCCTTCCCCTCTCCAAAAAACAAACAAACAAAAAATCCACATAAGAATATATGATATCAGTAGATGCAGAAGAAAACTTTTTTGACCAATACAACAATTTCTGTTTCAAAATAGGAAGAAATAGACTGAAGTTCAAAATGATCAACTGTCTACCTCTAAAGTACAAAATCTGCCATTATGAATTTCAACTCGATCTTCACAATTAATTAAGGAGTAGAGAAGGTAGGGCCAAAATGTCAGAGGAAAGACAAAGACTCACCAGATATCTCCTGCAGACTCCTCCAAATATCTACCAATAATATCTCCAAACAAATCCTAGACCAGCAGAACCCACAAAATACATAATGAAACAATTTTCCAGGCCATGACAACATAGAAGTTTGGCAGGAAAGGTCTTTTGCATTAGTGTGAGAATGAAGCACACTCCAGTACAGGCTTTGCCTGTAAAGACCTAGCCCCAGACCAGCATGAACAGACCTTGGGAGTGACTGAATCAGTGTTGACAGTAACAGGTTTCAGAACTTGAAACGTGTATAAAAATTCAGTTAAATATGTAGAAATGAGCCATTCCTCAATTAATAAGTGGTGAAAGGATATAAACTGGTAGTTTTCAGACAAAGTAATTAAATCATAGAAAGACATGCTCTAAATCACCATTGAATGGGGAAATTCAATTTAAAACAACTGTGAGGTACAACTACATACATATGAGATTGACTAATATGACAGAAAAAGAAAATGATTAACGCTGGAGGGGATTGGGAAAATTAAAGCACTAATGCACTGTTGGTGCACTTGTACACTGATTCATTCATTCTGGAGAGTAATTTTGAACTATATCCAAATGGCTATAAAATCATGCATACCCTTTCACTAAGCAATACCAATGTTAGGTCTGTATTGAAAACAGATTAAAAAACAAATATATATAAATTTTTATAGTGGTGGGAAAGGAGTGAAAACCTGTCAGTTGGAGAATGGTTATGATTATGATGGAATAGTCTTGTGCTATAAGAAAGGACAAGCAGAATGCTCTCAGAAAAACTTAGAAAAACTAACATAAACTGATGCAATGAGAAATAAGCAAAACCAAGAAAACATTGTTTTGGGGTATTTTTTTTGCTTTTTAATGCCATTTTAGAATAGCAATATAGTATGATAAATGTCAAGGGAAATAACACAAATAATTGGGAATGAATGAAGCTAAGCAGTAACATCTCAATTATACTCAAAGAGCAGTCATACTCAAACAATCTGATACTGGTTTAAACAATAAAGAAATTAATCAAAGAAACAAATATGAATGTGCATACATGTATATATGGATAAAAGAAACACAACTGATTCTTTAATACTAGTATAGTTTATTAAAAATGTGTGTATACACACAAACCTGTGTATATGTATAAAATAATATATTTCTATTGTATACTTCTGAAGGTGAAGCAATGATTAGAGTATCAGGAATTCTTGAGTCATGAATTTTCATCTTCCTGAGATCAAATTTGGCCTCATTCTTTTACAAACTATGTGATTATGTAGAAGTCACTTACCTATTTTACTTAGTTTCCTTATCAAAAAAGTGAGATGGAGAAGGAAGGGGCAAACTACTCCAGCATCTTCATCAAGAAAACGTCAAATGTGGCCACAAGGAGTTGGAGAAAACTGAAAAATCACTGAAAGTAGTCTATTAAGTATAAACATAGTATCACAAAAATGATGGAAATAGTACCTTAGAGATCATCTCGCTCAGGGGTGGGGAATATGCAGCCTCGAGGTCACACGTGGCTCTCTGTGTCCTCTAGTGTGGCCTTGTTAAGTGAAATTTTGGATTCAGTAACAGGGGCTGTACTTGAGGACCTAGAGAATCTCATGCAGCATTGAGGTTGAAGGTCCCGCATCCCTTATCTGGTCCTATTCCTTGATTTTTTCAAATGAGGAAGATGAAGCAGAGAGAAAGAGAGTGACTTGTCCTTAATCACAAAATTAATTGATGATAACAGCCAAGACTAGAACACAGTTCTATTGACTCCCAGCCCTGAACACTTTCACTACAACAAGTACTTCAGTAATCTGGTCTCTTTCTGGTAATCCTTTAAAGGCTAATTTACAACTTGAACAATCTCAAGATTGAAGGGAGAAAGGGGGGTCGTTGACTCATTTTAGAATACAAAATTATTTTTTTTAAATGAGTCCTATGGGCTCCTATAATGGATAGGGGAGATTGTGTTAACATAAAGAAAACTGTGTCCAATTCCCAATAATGCCAAAGAAATATCCTAAACAAGTACTACAAGCTAACTCACACACAGCAGTTGATATACAGTGTTCTAGAGAACAGAGCTAATAATTTTTGAAAATCTGTGTCATGATCAAAATTTTATTTGATGAGGATGATGATAATTTAAGATACAATGATAATTTATCTTTCCTGTTGTGTGCGATATTTCCTGCTGTGTCATAAATTATAACAAATTGTAGCATATTCTATGTGCATACTAGTTCCACATGTCTTGTTAAACTCAGGGTCATTTTCACATTGAAAAATTCTTTCTAGGTGTCCTTAACTCTGCTGTTTTCTTTAACACTTTTGGTATAAATGAAGCAATGCATAATTATAGTTCAGCAGACAATACAGTTTTGTTGAGTGGATTTCTGGAAATCAATAAATCGTACAATATACCATTCAAGAAACAAAATCTCAAAAGTATAGCATGAACTTATGGACTCAATTTGTAGGGTTTGTTATTTGGATTGCAAATCTTGGATTTGATAATACAATTATTAGATTATGCTTAATGAAAATGCATTTAGATACATTATTAATTTGAGATCCATAAGCAATACAATTGAATATACCTTCGTTGTAAATTTAGAGACTGCAAGAAAAAAAATGGAGGTTCGCTTTGTTGTCTCCCTTCGGTACAGCTTGCTTGTTAAATAATGACTCTATAGGCTTACAAAATAGATGGAAAAGACATCCAAAGACAGTTCAATAACTAGAAAATAACTGGAGCAAATAGAGAATTGTACAGCAGGGAAAACAAATGGTTCTTACGGGAATTTAACGCCCTGGGAAGCTATGTAGTTTTCTCTACAGGAAGCCAGCTTCATCATTGGAAAAGCCAGTGTATTGTGAAAGTCCACAAACAAGTCCACTGCTCATGGTTAAGAGCCAATCTGAAGTCCTAATACTGATTCCCTTTTTGTGAAACACTCCTTATTCTTGGCTTTAGGAAGGTAAAAATAATAAAATTTATCATAGGTTATTAGAACTGGGAAGGCCTAGAGTATTATAGCTGGAAGGGACCTCAGAAATCACCTAGTTGAACAAGCATCTATTAAGTACTCTGAATCTGCCAGGCACTGTGCTCATGTCCTAAGCACTGTAGACACAAGGACAAAAGTAAGATGCATCTATTTTAAGAGTTTATATTACATTGGTGAAGAGGGAGAAGCATGTGCACAAATAAGAAAATACTATTTTTGCATATGCAAAGACAGAGACGAAGAAAAAGAGAGGAGAGAGAGAGAGGAGGAAGAAGAGGAAGAGAGAGAGAGAGAGAGAGAGAGAGAGAGAGAGAGAGAGAGAGAGACATTCCTCAAGAGAGAGAGAGAGAGAGAGAGAGAGAGAAATTAGAAAGATTGATATTTGTACAGAAGTGCTAAGCAAAGCCATATGGTCATAGATTTTCATGCCATACCATCTTATTTTACAGATGAGTCCTAGAAAGCCAAGTGATTTGCCCTATGTCACTTAGTAAGAGCAAAATCAGATCTTTTGACACCCAGTCTAGTGCTTTTTATACTACACCACAGTCTCTTACAAAATTAGTAATGTTGTTTTTCATTCTTCATTCTTGAAGATGAGGAATGTGATGTCTTTACTTGCAAGTGAATTGGATTTAAATGAGACAGAGCTGTCAAAGTCATCAGCCTCACTCTCTCTTCCAGAGTCATCTGAGTCTAGTGGCAAGACATAGGTCAGGATTGCTTTTTCAGCTAGATCTTTGTCAGGTCTCAGTTTCTCTGAGGCAACACCGATTCAGTAATTAAAGGCTAGGTAAGAATTGAGGCAAAAGATGACCTAGTTTGCCTTCACCAGAGAATCAATCTGGGAGGGGAAGACACTTAGAATTTCTGAACAGAATAGAAACAATTACTATTTTCACTCCATAGTAAAGCAGAAACAGTTGAAGGACTTAAGTTTGAATTTCAGTTCTTATTTATTTATGTCCTTGGCAAATCACTTAATATCTCTATTCACTCTTTACACCTCTATAAAAAATTTTACAAAATATTGTTTTAAATTTTATATACATATATAAAATCAGATAAATGTGATTTATAAAAATAAATATCTTATAAAAGATAGATATATAAACACATTTGTAAAAAGATTTCAATGCAAAGAATTTCTTTCAGTTAAAAATGATTTTGTTTTCCAAGTAGCATAGGGTCCTGTTGTTTAAACTATAAAAGATGAATGCAATTTCTCCTGTGTTCCCAATCAATAAAAATCTGCTCACTGGAAATTCATATTTTGACCACTTCTCTATAAATTTATCTCAGCACTCACATTAGCCTTTTTAGAAACTCTTTCAGTAATCCGTTGTTCATCGCCATTCCTCAGTGGGAGTGTTTTTCATTTAGATTTGCCCCTCTTTTCTGAAAGACACAGAACTTCATTATAGGCAGGACTGACATATTGCTGCACCTTGATGGAAGCATCTTTTTATCATGCCCGTAATTTTTCCCTTCTAAGTCTTAAATGGTGATTAAAGTTCAAGAAGTCCCTGAAGTTAAACCAAATGCACATTACAAGTGATCCATTCTAATTATTTCTGGGACAGCAAAAAGGACAAGTCATGCTGGGATAGCAAATGAGACTATTCATACCACCTTCCAAATCACTGATATTGCAGCTTGTCCTCCTCCAGAGAGCATTAAAGGTGACAAGAAGAGTATTTTCAAGAAAATGATCACAAGTGGCATAAAGCAACAAAGCATTAACCTATACATGTATGCCACTTTACCCTCGCACTCTCGTGTGTGTGTGTGTGTGTGTGTGAGAGAGAGAGAGAGAGAGAGAGAGAGAGAGAGAGAGAGAGAGAGTGGACTGATCTACAAAGTGTGAAAAAGCTGCATCCCTCACTATCATCCTTAAGTATTAGAATTGATGCCATAAAAGACAGCTTCCATCCCTATGGCAGCTGAAGAATAGATTTCCTATGTGGCAAAAATCAATGCATTGAAAAGTTTGAAGGTTGGGGGAGGGGAGGAAGAGACTCCATAGTGGTGATACAACCTGGCAACTACCTTCAGTGGTATGGAAGTCCCATCTCTACAGTAGTCACAGCCACTGCAGATGAAGAAGAGAAAGTTGGCCAAAGCCCATGGCACTATCAAGTTGTTCAATATCAGAAATCCACATTTCTCTATAATCAGGTGCTATAGTATATAAAGTTCTGCACTTGGAGACATGCAAATCTCAGTTCAAATCCTTCTTCAGACACTAGCTGTGACCTTTGGCAAGTTACTTACCTCTCAGCCTCAGTTTCCTTTTTTTGTAAAATGGAAATAATATTATGTACCTGAAAATATTATTTTAAGGATAAAATTGAATAATTTATGTAAAAAGATTTGAAACATTTAAGGCAGCATATAAATGCCATCTATTATTAATACAGTCTCATTGGAGTAAATGGCAGAGAAGATATAATTCCACCTACTTTGTCATTCAACTCTGAGAACCATGGTGCTTTTCCATTTCACTTACAGTTAAAACCTATTATAAATGTTATCTCTTCTGGTAGGCCATTGTCTTATGTTTTATTCTTTTGGCTACCATTACTGAGTATATGATAAATGCTTTTTAAAGCTTTTTTAAAAAACTCATGTTTTTAATCCATGTAGTCATGTAATTATTAACTAATTTATTCAGAAGTATGTCTTGAAATAGGCATATTGATGAAGTGGTCCACATCTAAATTCTAATCCAATAAGAATTTATTAAACATTTACTGGAAACAAGGATCTATGTTAGTGATGTAAAGGCAATATATATTTTTGTGTGTGTATTTCTTGATGCAAGGAACTATATACATATATATATATATATGTATATAGTTCCTTGCATCAAGAAACTTTAATTTTCTTGGATAAAAGTAAAGAGTAAAATATTAAAAGTCTTAAAATTTGTAATCTTGATATTTTCTGTCCAAATAACTAGAAGGATGGGGGTAGATTTAACAGAACAAAGAAAGTTTGGAAGAGAATAAGGTTTAGGGGAGGGGATAATGAATTCTAGTTTTCACATGCTTCATCTTGTATCTGTCCTTTTAGTACAGAGATGTTGTGGAGGTAGTATCATTAAAACATGACAATTTATTAGGTGTGGGTGTTAAGGGAAAGGGAAAAACACCTCAGAAGAAATTGAATGTATTTTTTAGAGTTTAAGCAAAAGCTTCACTGTTGTTCTGCTTTGAAAATATATTTTTAACTGAAAGGCAATACTTGCATTGAATTCCACCTGTGCATGGAATGGCAACAAATATGAATTCTCTGAGAACAACTTTTCTAAGAAATGCTGAAGTTACTCTAAAGAGTCTTTTAAAATTTCCCTTGTTATGCAAGTTATGCATAGAACTGGTAACACCACATTCAAGATTCAGTTCTGGTATTAATATCTCCTTGATAGGTATTCATTGTACCATGGATACCACATTAATGATGACCAGATAATTTATTGCCTCAAGAAATAGAGGTTGTATACCTGGGTAATGGAAGGATGTGGTTTCTTCTAAAAGAATACTGAAGTTAAAAATATATTAGGGGTGCATGGAAGAAAATGAGTAATGTTTTAGAAATGGTCAGTTGAAAGAGAAATATTTGTGCAAAAACCTCCATTTTTGATCTCCTGGCAATCTTCTCAAGTCAGGATGAAAGTTAGGATTACAAAAATAATCGTGTATCTAAGAGTAAAAATAGAGTATCCATAAGGGCAAGACACATTTTCTTCTTCTCTCTCCTATTAGAATAATTAAAACTTAAATGAGTTTATGATGCATATGCTTTATATAAATATACATATATACACATATAACACATTCAGTATATAAATATGTACATATGTATATATATGTAAAACACATGGAGCAAATGTGTATTTGTGTTTGCAAGTATTTGTTTTTATTTGGTCATATCAGTCTCTCTGTGACTCCATTTGGGAAATTCTTGGCAAAGATAATGGAGTGGTTTGCCATTTCCTTCTGCAATTCATTTTATAGATGAAGAATTGAAGCAAACAGAGTTAAGTGATTTGCCCACAGTAACACAGTTAGTATGTTTCTGAGGCTGAATTTGAACTCAGGTCTTCCTGAACCTAAGGCTGGAGCTTTAGCTACTGCATCACCTAGCTATCAAGGTCTTTATAGTTATATATAATCACCTAACTATAACTATATATAGTCACCATATATGTATAAATTGTGTATTTATATATAATTTATGTCTATAAGGACATATGTAACTATATATTTACATATATGACTAAATATGACCAAACACACATATGATATATGCATGTATGTGTGTACGCATGTGTGTAGGTAGTTATATATATATTTATATGCAACACACACACATTGTAGAAACAGGTAACAAGCTATCACTGTCACTAGGTAAGAATTCCACTTGTGTCCTTTGTATGGAATTTATACACACATTCACCAAGGTTGATAGAACAAAGTCTCAGACATTTGCTGAGATACAAATGTAGCTAAGAGTATTTTCCAAAGATCCAACAATTCATCAGGACAGTGACAAGGATAACTCTGCTTCCATTTCTATGAACTCTGAAAGTCCCTTATTTAATGGCAATCTGTTTTCATTCTACTTCTTCCTTTGCCTTGAAACCCCAAGCTCTTCCTCACCATTGCACTGGCTACACTTTCTTCTCATCTGCTTCTTGACCTCTCAGCAAACTACACCAACTCTGCACTATTCTTTTCTTTAGGATCTTTTCATCTACTTATTCTGTCATGAATCTTTCCTTGAAGAGCATTTTCCTTAGACTGTACTCTCTGAGAAGAAAGACAATTCTTTTAAAATTCCATAAGTGACTTGCCATGCCATTGAACACAGGAGTTATTGTAAACTTTTCCATTCATTTTCAAAGCTCCTATAAGTGCCTTCCCCACACCCTCTAAGTTAAGAACATTGCCTCCTAGTTCACTGGGAAAAAATTGAGTCCATTCACTCAGATCTCCTTCTTCTACCTTCTATTTCATCTTCAATTACTCAGATGTCCTCCACTGTAACATTCTCCTTCACTGCTCTTTTACAAAAAGATGCGACCCTTCTCCTTGCCACAGCAAACTGTATGGGCTGCACAAGTGACACTATTTCACACCTCTTTATCTAATAGATTGAGACTTCTCTCTTCCTCCCTATCCCACATATCTTCAGTCTCTTCCAATCTATAGGTTGCTTCCATACTGCCTATAAACCAATGCATATTTCTTTCATTCTAAAAAAAAAAAACAGGCCTCTCTTGTTCTATCCACACAAGTTATCCTATATCTCATCTCACATTTATGATTAAATTCCTCCAGAAGGCTAATACTGATCTCTCAACTTCCTTTCCTACCTCTGTTTATCTATAGTATGTCTTCCAACATCATTATTTACCTAATATTGCTCCTCTCCATTAAATTAAAAAATATGACACTATAAACTATAGTACATTAATAACATATTCTTAGTTGTATTTTAATTTTTCCTGAGAAATGACAAATATATTGGCATCTTCTATTGCTGATTACCTAGATTTCTATAGAAATCTAAAGTAGTAGTCTCTTCAGTAGTCTCTAACTTCTCTACTTTAACATCTAGGAAGGAACTTGAACTCGAACTTCTTATTTTTCTTTAGTGTTTGCAAAATGTCAGGCAAGAAGAAAGGCAGCACTAAGGATCTCATTGATGTTTGTTACTTTAAACTCTAATTCTGTAACAGGCACAGATTCCTAATGTATTTGCCACATACACGATTTTTAGTGTGCTATTTTAAAATTTGCCAAGTGACTAGCTTGGGTTAGTATGCCAACTCTATGATCGTGTTTTAATAACTATTTTAATAACTATTAATAACTTTAATAACTATTTCTTGATAGACTTTTCGTATCTGTCCTTTGTTTGTTCTTTATTTTTGAAGAGGGCCATAGCATCAGGGAAATGATGACATGACTTGCAGTTGACTTTGATTTGAATGAGGGAGGGCTGTGGAAGGTCAGTGGCCTCACTTTCTCCCACAGAGTCATCTGGCTGCAGTGGCCAGATATTGATTAGGATGACTGGAGGTGGGCCAGTTTGCAATGGGAGATCCTGGCCCTTTTAGGCTAAGGCCTTTTTCTAACTCTGACCAAGGTAATGCCCATTCAGTGAATAGTCCTCTTAAAGAAGTGAGTCAAGGGATGGCCCCTTTAACAAAAAAAAAATTCAATTGGGAGGGGAAGACCCTCAGGATTATTAGTCAAAAGAGAAACAGTTACTATTGCCATTCACTCTGAGCCAGCAGGGACCAAAATATAGTCATTAAGTGATGCTTGGGCAGGGACCTATTGTGGTCCAATTTATGAGCTCCAGAGAGAAATGAGTATAAGATTTGGTCTTAGAGAAAAGAGAGAGAGAAAGAAATGAATGAATGAAGGAAGGAAGGAAGGAAGGAAGGAAGGAAGGAAGGAAGGAAGGAAGGAAGGAAGGAAGGAAGGAAGGAAGGAATCTAGTCAGTAAACCCAAAATTAACTGGGCAGCTTTCAGACATCAAAATTTAAATTCCTTTGCAGAAGAGAAAGAGAAGTAGACAGAGAAGGCAAACTGAGTTACCCATCTGACTAGTTTCCATTCAGGTAACTCGAGCTACTCAAAAATTGTGTTTGTCCTTAGTTTTCAAAGAGGGCCATGCCATCAGGGCCACTGGACCCAAATGACACTGGAGGATAAAGTGAGACTGGTGACCTTGCACAGTCCGCGCTCACTCAAATCAAAGTCAACTGCAAGTCATACCATCATTTCCCTGATAATGTCCTCTTTGAAAATGAAAGTCCTTTTTGAAAATGAAGGACAATCACAACCTGTGAGCAGCCTGAACAGGCTGAAAGAGAACTCAGCTTGCCCTCTCCCTCTCCCTTTTCCTCTCCTTCTCCTTTTTCCTCTCCATCTTCCTGTACCTCTCCTTACCTCCCTCCACAGGAAGGTCTATTTTGACAGCCAGAGGCTGCCAGATTAACTTGGAATTTACTGGCTCTTTTCCTTCCTTCCTTCCTTCCTTCCTTCCTTCCTTCCTTCCTT
>NW_027185655.1:72732465-72736323 GCF_028583685.1 Petaurus breviceps papuanus
CTTCCTTCCTTCCTTCCTTCCTTCCTTCCTTCCTTCCTTCCTTCCCTGTTTGCCTGCCTGCCTTCCTTTCTCTCTTCCTTCCTTACCGTCTCTCTTTCTTTTCTTAAAGACCAAACATTATACCCATTTAACTCTGGAGTTCATAAATTGGGCCACAATAGGTCCCTGACCAAGCACCACTTAATGCCTATATTTTGTGCCCTTCTGGATCAGAGCAAATTTCAATAGTACTGTTTCTCTTTTGACCAGTAATGCTGAAGGTCTTCCTGTCTCAGTTGGATTTTTTTTAATTAAAGGAGCCATCCCTTGACTAACATCTTAAGAGGAATATGCACTGAGTGGGTATTACCTTACTCATAGTAATTGAGGGATTGATTGGCCTTAGCCTTAGACTAAAAGGTCAAGGGTCTCCCATTGCATACTCGGCCATCTCCAGTTATCATGATAAATGTATCTACTGTTAAGCAAGGATAATAAGACCTATTCATCCAGAATCCATGTTATGCCAAAAGCATGTCTGCCTCTTGTCTTTGTGCCTAGTCATGATATAATCTGATGTGGGTGTATACACGCCCCCACACACACACAAAAGCACAAATGCCTGCATGCATGCACACACATACACCTGTAGCAGCAAGCACCCTAGCAACCCCAGGGTGGGTGCCAACAGAGGTTCCTACATCTGCTTTTCTAAAGGAAAGTAACTCAAAATTAGTTAACAATCTTGCTTTAATCAATCAAACATATCATTTACCTAGTTCAGGGGGAAAAGTCAGTACCCAGAACTTCAGAGTATACAGACAGAAATATTTCAAGCAGACAGGCCTCCAACTCTCCAGCCATTACATCCATACCAAATCACATTTAAAAGAAAGAGAACCATCAACATATGGGTTTTCAAACCCAGGGGACTCTTAACAGCTGCTCACAGTCTCATCTGGTCAAATCACACAACACTTCTCTAAGTGAGCCCCCAAATAAAGTCTCTCCTCAAGGTTTATATAGACTTCTCCAGGTTCAGAGAATGTACCAACCCTCTTGACCCCACTGCCCAATCACAAAGTATCTCCTGAAAAACAAGCCTCCCACCACAGACTCCAGGTGAACTTAAGCCTAGGGCCATGGAAGATCTTAAAAATGTACATTCCAGGGGCGGCCAGGTGGCTCAGCGAGTAAGAGCACCGGCTCCAGCGTCGGGATGACCTGGATCAAATCTGGGCTCAGATACTTAGCACCACACCCAGAAATAACTGGCCGTGTAACCTTGAGCAAGTTACTTAACCCCTGTTGCTTTAAAAAAAAAATGTACATTCCTATAACACCACCAGATCAGTTTTGGTCTTAATATTTAGTTTAGTTTTGTTTTTTACTCTTTCATTTTAGCTATTCTTGGGTAGTTTATTGTCAGAAATATGAATCAAGTTGTATATGGATAGGGGTATATCTTGAGGGTATTCTCACAAATCACTTTATTTTTTTTTCTGCTTCCACCCAGAGTTTCTAGGGAGAAAATTTTAATTTCCTTGTGTCTATTTATGTAAAATAATTAGGTCAAAAATTTCTTTCATCATCTATGAAATAACTAAGGCTAGAAATAGTTGGAATAAAAAAATACTTTTTATTTTTTTTTAAAACTAATAATGAAGGACAAATAACAACAATGATGATGTTAAACAGAAAAATCTACCCGTTGAGGCCATGAGCAATCAATGAAACTCTCAAATGACTGACCTTCCTCTTTCTAGGAATAATCATACATCCTTCCAAATTCAATGGTAATGCATTTGGTTTTGATTATATACATGAAGTGCTACCTCCCCCAGTAACATAAAGCTTTCTGGAGGCCTTTAGGCCTATGTGGGTTAAGAACTCCTCACAGCAGGTGGATTCAAGATATCTGAGAAAAGTCAGGAATTTACCTGAGCTCTTTCCAATATCCCATGGAACCAACATTAAATCACGTATCCAAATGAACTCTGAAGTGACAGAACCCACAAAAACCAGAGTGAAGCAAATTTCCTGCTTAAGATAAATTAGAAGGAATTCATGAAAATTCTGTCCCACTTATATAAAAGGGGAGCAGAGACCAGAACAGATAGCTTCTGGGCAAGCCATCAGGACATTCTTAGCTACAGCCCAGATCAGCTACCCAGACCCCTCTGTCCTCAGCAGACTAGTACCACAGTGGGCCAAATGTGAGGCCTACAGCTATAGTGCAGAAGGCAAACTGCCATCCCTGAAGCCCCAGGACCACAGGATCGACTATGCCAGGCCACCACAGCTCAGAGAACAATCTACCAGCACCTGCAATAGGATAAAGGAAAAAAGGAAAAGTGAGGGAGCTGATAGAAAGGAAGTCAGATTGAGGGAGGGACTGGTGAGGAGGAACACTATGAAAGGAGAGAGCAAAGTATAATGGTCAGGAAATAAGAAGGAGGGAAATACACATTTTGTAATCATAACTGTTAATGTGAATAGGCATTTATTGGGAGAAGGAGAAAGGAGGAGATGGATCATGGTAAATTATCTCATATAAAAGAGGGGAAAGAAAACTGTTGCAATGTAGGAGGAGAACAGGAAGGTCAATAGGAATGGAACAATCATATTCTCATTGAATTTGTGTTAAGGAAGGAATAACATACTCAATAAATTGGGTATCTTATCCTACAGGAAAATAGGGGAGTAGGGAATAGGAGTGGGGATGATAAAAAGGGAGGGTAGATTGGGGGAGAGGGTAGTTAGAAGCAAATATTTTTGAAAAGTGATAGCATCAAAGGAGAAAATGGAAAAAGTGGGGGACAGGATAGGATGTAGGGAAATATAGTTAGTCTTTCACAATATGAAACTATGGAAATGATTTGGGTAACTGCACATGTTCAACTTATATTGAATTGCTTGTTTTCCCAGTGGGGGCAGGTGAGGAGGGAGGAATGGAAAAGTTCTGGCACTCAAAGTTAAAAAAAAAACATTTTTAAAAAGGTCCTTTTTACATGCAACTGGGAAATAAGATTTAAAGGCACTGGAATATAGAAGTCTCTCTTGCCCTGCTAGAAAGTTAGGGTGGTGATGGGGGAAGATCTAGGGGAGCATGGATTGGGGGAAGGGGTATTCAGTGGGCTTGCTATTTTAGAGTGGGGCAGGGAAAAGATGGGGATAAAACTGTAACTCAGAAACTTGTGGAAGTGAATGTTGAGAATTAAAAATAAATAAAATTTTATAAAAAAAAGAAGGTAAATAAAATTTTAGAAGAATTACACATGAAGAAAATGGAATATAAAGAATATATATATATATATATATATAAATATATATATATTTTTTTTTTTCTCAGCAGTACATGGCACCTACACAAAACTTTCCCATGTATTAGGGTATAAAATCTTCATAATCAAATGTAGAAAAACAGAAATATTAGAAAAAATACATGTAATAATGGGGCCATCAGATGATACATTAAAAATTAACCAAAACTAAATATTTTAATCCTAAAGAATTGAGTGGGTCCAATAACAAATCATAGGAACAATCAATAATTTCATAAAAGAGAACAACAATAATAAGTTAACAAAGCAAAATTACCACTATCCAGCTTAAAATGGTACTTATGGAAAATTTTATATCTGTAAATGCTTACATGACTAAAATGGAGAAAGAAGATATTGATGAATTGGACACGCAACTAAAAAAGCTAGGAATATAACAAATTAAATGATCCAAATTAGAAATTCTGAAAACCAAATGAAAATCAATGACAAAACTATGATCTACATAAACATGATTATAAAACACTTTTCAAACAAATAAAGTGAGATCCATGAACCTGGAAAAATATATATTACACATAATTGGTCCAAAAAA
>NW_027185655.1:72736723-72772826 GCF_028583685.1 Petaurus breviceps papuanus
CTTCCTTCCTTCCTTCCTTCCTTCCTTCCTTCCTTCCTTCCTTCCCTGTTTGCCTGCCTGCCTTCCTTTCTCTCTTCCTTCCTTACCGTCTCTCTTTCTTTTCTTAAAGACCAAACATTATACCCATTTAACTCTGGAGTTCATAAATTGGGCCACAATAGGTCCCTGACCGAGCACCACTTAATGCCTATATTTTGTGCCCTTCTGGATGAGAGCAAATTTCAATAGTACTGTTTCTCTTTTGACCAGTAATGCTGAAGGTCTTCCTGTCTCAGTTGGATTTTTTTTAATTAAAGGAGCCATCCCTTGACTAACATCTTAAGAGGAATATGCACTGAGTGGTTATTACCTTACTCATAGTCATTGAGGGATTGATTGGCCTTAGCCTTAGACTAAAAGGTCAAGGGTCTCCCATTGCATCCTCGGCCATCTCCAGTTATCATGATAAATGTATCTACTGTTAAGCAAGGATAATAAGACCTATTCATCCAGAATCCATGTTATGCCAAAAGCATGTCTGCCTCTTGTCTTTGTGCCTAGTCATGATATAATCTGATGTGGGTGTATACACGCCCCCACACACACACAAAAGCACAAATGCCTGCATGCATGCACACACATACACCTGTAGCAGCAAGCACCCTAGCAACCCCAGGGTGGGTGCCAACAGAGGTTCCTACGTCTGCTTTTCTAAAGGAAAGTAACTCAAAATTGGTTAACAATCTTGCTTTAATCAATCAAACATATCATTTACCTAGTTCAGGGGGAAAAGTCAGTACCCAGAACTTCAGAGTATACAGACAGAAATATTTCAAGCAGACAGGCCTCCAACTCTCCAGCCATTACATCCGTACCAAATCACACTTAAAACAAAGAGAACCATCAACATATGGGTTTTCAAACCCAGGGGACTCTCAACAGCTGCTCACAGTCTCATCTGGTCAAATCACACAACCCTTCTCTAAGTGAGCCCCCAAATAAAGTCTCTCCTCAAGGTATAGACTTCTCCAGGTTCAGAGAATATACAAACCCTCTTGACCCCACTGCCCAATCACAAAGTATCTCCTGAAAAACAAGCCTCCCACCACAGACTCCAGGTGAACTTAAGCCTAGGGCCATGGAAGATCTTAAAAATGTACATTCCAGGGGCAGCCAGGTGGCTCAGCGAGTAAGAGCACCGGCTCCAGTGTCGGGATGACCTGGATCAAATCCGGGCTCAGATACTTAGCACCACACCCAGAAATAACTGGTCGTGTAACCTTGAGCAAGTTACTTAACCCCTGTTGCTTTAAAAAAAAAATGTACATTCCTATAACACCACCAGATCAGTTTTGGTCTTAATATTTAGTTTAGTTTTGTTTTTTACTCTTTCATTTTAGCTATTCTTGGGTAGTTTATTGTCAGAAATATGAATCAAGTTGTATATGGATAGGGGTATATCTTGAGGGTATTCTCACAAATCACTTTATTTTTTTTTCTGCTTCCACCCAGAGTTTCTAGGGAGAAAATTTTAATTTCCTTGTGTCTATTTATGTAAAATAATTAGGTCAAAAATTTCTTTCATCATCTATGAAATAACTAAGGCTAGAAATAGTTGGAATAAAAAAAATACTTTTTATTTTTTTAAAACTAATAATGAAGGACAAATAACAACAATGATGATGTTAAACAGAAAAATCTACCCGTTGAGGCCATGAGCAATCAATGAAACTCTCAAATGACTGACCTTCCTCTTTCTAGGAATAATCATACATCCTTCCAAATTCAATGGTAATGCATTTGGTTTTGATTATATACATGAAGTGCTACCTCCCCCAGTAACATAAAGCTTTCTCAAGGCCTTTAGGCCTATGTGGGTTAAGAACTCCTCACAGCAGGTGGATTCAAGATATCTGAGAAAAGTCAGGAATTTACCTGAGCTCTTTCCAATATCCCATGGAACCAACATTAAATCACGTATCCAAATGAACTCTGAAGTGACAGAACCCACAAAAACCAGAGTGAAGCAAATTTCCTGCTTAAGATAAATTAGAAGGAATTCATGAAAGTTCTGTCCCACTTATATAAAAGGGGAGCAGAGACCAGAACAGATAGCTTCTGGGCAAGCCATCAGGACATTCTTAGCTACAGCTCAGATCAGCTACCCAAACCCCTCTGTCCTCAGCAGACTAGTACCACAGTGGGCCAAATGTGAGGCCTACAGCTATAGTGCAGAAGGCAAACTGCCATCCCTGAAGCCCCAGGACCACAGGATCGACTATGCCAGGCCACCACAGCTCAGAGAACAATCTACCAGCACCTGCAATAGGATAAAGGAAAAAAGGAAAAGTGAGGGAGCTGATAGAAAGGAAGTCAGATTGAGGGAGGGACTGGTGAGGAGGAACACTATGAAAGGAGAGAGCAAAGTATAATGGTCAGGAAATAAGAAGGAGGGAAATACACATTTTGTAATCATAACTGTTAATGTGAATAGGCATTTATTGGGAGAAGGAGAAAGGAGGAGATGGATCATGGTAAATTATCTCATATAAAAGAGGGGAAAGAAAACTGTTGCAATGTAGGAGGAGAACAGGAAGGTCAATAGGAATGGAACAATCATATTCTCATTGAATTTGTGTTAAGGAAGGAATAACATACTCAATAAATTGGGTATCTTATCCTACAGGAAAATAGGGGAGTAGGGAATAGGAGTGGGGATGATAAAAAGGGAGGGTAGATTGGGGGAGAGGGTAGTTAGAAGCAAATATTTTTGAAAAGTGATAGCATCAAAGGAGAAAATGGAAAAAGTGGGGGACAGGATAGGATGTAGGGAAATATAGTTAGTCTTTCACAATATGAAACTATAGAAATGATTTGGGTAACTGCACATGTTCAACTTATATTGAATTGCTTGTTTTCCCAGTGGGGACAGGTGAGGAGGGAGGAATGGAAAAGTTCTGGCACTCAAAGATAAAAAAAAAATTTTAAAAAGGTCCTTTTTACATGCAACTGGGAAATAAGATTTAAAGGCACTGTAATATAGAAGTCTCTCTTGCCCTGCTAGAAAGTTAGGGTGGTGATGGGGGAAGATCTAGGGGAGCATGGATTGGGGGAAGGGGTATTCAGTGGGCTTGCTATTTTAGAGTGGGGTAGGGAAAAGATGGGGATAAAAGTGTAACTCAGAAACTTGTGGAAGTGAATGTTGAGAATTAAAAATAAATAAAATTTTATAAAAAAAAGAAGGTAAATAAAATTTTAGAAGAATTACACATGAAGAAAATGGAATATAAAGAATATATATATATATATATATATAAATATATATATATTTTTTTTTTTCTCAGCAGTACATGGCACCTACACAAAACTTTCCCATGTATTAGGGTATAAAATCTTCATAATCAAATGTAGAAAAACAGAAATATTAGAAAAAATACATGTAATAATGGGGCCATCAGATGATACATTAAAAATTAACCAAAACTAAATATTTTAATCCTAAAGAATTGAGTGGGTCCAATAACAAATCATAGGAACAATCAATAATTTCATAAAAGAGAGCAACAATAATAAGTTAACAAAACAAAATTACCACTATCCAGCTTAAAATGGTACTTATGGAAAATTTTATATCTGTAAATGCTTACATGACTAAAATGGAGAAAGAAGATATTGATGAATTGGACACGCAACTAAAAAAGCTAGGAATATAACAAATTAAATGATCCAAATTAGAAATTCTGAAAACCAAATGAAAATCAATGACAAACCTATGATCTACATAAACATGATTATAAAACACTTTTCACACAAATAAAGTGAGATCCATGCACCTGGAAAAATATATATTACACATAATTGGTCCAAAAAAATATAATAAAAGAAGATAAATCTTCCCAAATTAATTTACTTTTTCAGCACCATAAAAATAAAACTACCAAAAATATTTCATAGAGGTAGAAAATTCATCTGTAAAATAAAGGTCAGGAATATCAACAACATTAATGAAAAAAGCAAAGGAAAGGTCAAACTTTAATAGATTTAAACTACATAATAAAGGAGGAATCATCATAACTCTTTAATACTGGCTAACAAATAGAGTTCTGGATCAGCTGAACAGTTTAGGTACACCAGACACAGTAGTCAATGACTGTGGTACTGTATTATTTGATAAATCCAAAGACTCAAGCTTCTGAAGTAAGAACTAGCTATCTGGAAAAAAAAAATATTTCTGGGAAAACTGGAAAATAAGATAACAGAAATCAGGCATAGATCAATGTCTTATGCTGTATAGCATGGTAAGGTAAAAATGACTATATTCATTCAGATATGGTAATACCATAAGCAAATAAGGAGAGCAAGGAGTAATTTAACTGCCACATCTATGGAAAAGAGAAGAATATATGACCAATTAACAATGAGAGGATATCATGAAATGCAAAATGGATAATTTTGATCATATTAAATCAAAAGGTTTTCCACAAACAAACAAATGAAACTGTCAGGGGGAGTGCAGAGCACACAGGGGCTGCACCAGTGTGGACTGGAGAGCAGACTACAGCAGAGAGAGAAAGAGCCCCAGCCAGCAGACTCACCCACCCAAAGGGCGATATGCAGCTGTCTCACCAGCAACTCAACATGGGAAGGGAATATCTGTAGGAGGTGGGTAGGAGAAAAATCAGGGCCGGCAGCAGAGAAAGCTGCTTCTCCCAGGGCTCTCAGCTCACAGACTGTAAACTTAAAAATCATCTACATGATGGTGCAGAGACCAAGATGGCAAGGTAAACTCCCGCTGCTCAGATTCCCCCTGCCTGACCAAGAAAACCCAGAAATAAATGTCCCACCCACAGCAAAATCATGAAATAGCAGAAAGAGCCTCAGACACAGGAGTCACTGAGAAAGGATGAAACTGAGGCATTAAGTAGTCTGAAGTTAAGGGCAGGAGGGGTCCCACCAAGTTCCACCTCACCCGACCAGAAAGAGCTCCCAAAGCCCAGCGGGATGAAGCAAGCAAGCACTAATAACACAAGTCCAGCTGGACCTCAGCACTACCAGGGGAATCTGAAAACAGCAGGGCATAGAGGAAGAAATCTGAAGCAGCCAGACCACCGTCCCCCACAGTTTAGTCTATGAGTTTCAGGATAACTCAGGGAAAACATTGAGAATCCTGGCCTTGAAACTAAAAATTGAATCAGCCAAATCAAAGCTCAGGACTATATGATGCACCGATCGTCAGTCAAGCAAAACATGAAGACTGAAAAATTAGAAGTGTAAAATATCTCACTGGAAAAACAGCTGACCTGGAGAACAGATCCAGGAGAGATAAACTAAAAATTATTGGTCTACCACAAAGCCACAATGAGAAAGGCAGACTGGACAACATCCTCCAA
The DNA here is from genome assembly GCF_028583685.1 of Petaurus breviceps papuanus. Classification (NCBI taxonomy): domain Eukaryota; kingdom Metazoa; phylum Chordata; class Mammalia; order Diprotodontia; family Petauridae; genus Petaurus; species Petaurus breviceps. The sequence goes on from NW_027185655.1 coordinate 72,742,093, forward strand.
GAGACTGTTAAAGAAAATTGTCCTGAAGTCCTAGAATCATAAGGTAAAAGAGTTATCAAAAGAATTCACAGGACTCCTCCTGAAAGAGATCACAAATTGAAAACTCCAAGAAATATATTAGCCAAATTCCAGAATTACAATGTTAAGGAGAAAATATTGCAAGCAGCCATAAAGAAACAATTCAAATTTCATGGAAGTACAGTCAGGAGTACACAGGACCTAGAAGCTTCTACATTAAAAGATTGGAGAGATTGGACTTTGATATTTCATAAGGCAAAAGAGCTAGGACTAACCCAGAAAAGTGAGCATAATCTTTCAGGCAAGAAGATGGTCATTTAATGAAATAAGGGATTTCCAGATTTTCCTGATGAAAAAGCCAGAGCTCAAGGGAAAAATTGATCTCCAATTACAAGACTCAAGGAAGACATAAAAAGATAAATGAGGAAAACACATACACATACACACACATGCACACTCATGTACACATGCACATAACTTGTGATGTAATGAGAGCAAACTATTTACTTCGTTATATGAGAAGGTGATACCTGTCAATACTGAAAATTATATGATCCTTTAGAAAGGATAAACATAGATAGAGGGTATGTGTATAAATTAATTAGACTGATGATGAAAAATGCTTATTAAGGGTTTCAAAGGCACTGTAATTGGCTAAAAGCTAAGGCTGAAGGAGAAAAAAGGTAAATTATGCCACACAAAGAAGCACAAAAATATATTACAGTAAAGGGGAAGGAGGGAGGGAGATGAACATCATTTGAACATTATTCTCATTGGTTCTGGTTCAAAGAGGTATCAACATATTCAATTAAGTTTAAGATTCTAACGTGAAAAGACATAAAAGCTCATAATAATAAGGGGAAAGGAGGGAGAGAGAGGAGCACTGTATGAAATTTGTTCTCATTTGTTTGGGGTCCAAAAGGGAATAAAATACTCCAATAAGTATAAGAATTCATTATATCATCATACCTATAGGTAGTACTAGGGGCTAGGGAGAATAAGAAGGGGGTGGGGGTAGAAGGGAGGGAAACAGTAGTAAGGAAAAGGGTATGTAAAGAAGGGGGGTGATGGGGAGGGAATACTGAGGGAGGTGGTGGACAAAAGGAAAACCTTTAAGAGGGGAAGTGAGAAGGAAGAAACAAAAACATAAAAAGGGGAGGAAATAGGATGGAGGGAAATAGATAGATAGTAGTCATTACTGTGAATGTTAACGGGATGAATTCTCCTATAAGATGGACATGGATAGCAGAATGGATTAAAAACCATAACCTTACAATATGCTGTCTACAAGGAAAACATTTGAAGTTAATTTCAAAAGAAACATGATGGAGAAAGATGTCTACATTCAGAGAAAGAATGAGAAAGAACAGAGTTTGAATGCAGGTTGAAGCAAATTTCTTGATCTCTTTCTTGTTTTGTTTGGTTTCCTGTTTGTCATTGTCCATTCCATGCATTACAATCCTTCTTTTCAACCTGACCAATCTCTAATGTGAAAGTATCTGCAGATCCTATACCTGATTGTATGCCACCATTGAGGGAGGGGGAGGGGAAGGAGGAGGAGAAATTTGAAACTCAAGGAATTGTCTATCTAAATCTTGTAAACTCAAAGTAAACCAACAAATTAAATAAAGAAAAAAAAAAGAATGATGATACCTAAGAAGAGGAGGAGAAAGAGAAGAAAAAGAAGAGGAGTTGGAGGAAGAAGAAGAGGAAGACTATCTGTGATATCATCATTGTGAGATCCATTGATTCAGTTTATAACCATTCTATGCCTGCTCATCCAGTGAACATTTTGTGCACTATATTCTCCCATGAATTTGTTGTTATCCAAAGTGCTGGAGGCCTTCCTCACTTTATTTTGACATCATGGAGGGAAAGAATAAGTATTTAGATTACTCTCAAAGGTCATATCTCCCCCTCAATACATGACCAATTCTTCATTTTTTTTATCAAGCATTTTTCTTTCCCTGATAACACACTTTATCCCTATTCTACTTATAAGTTTCTCTTTTGTTATACAATGTCCCCTTGCTCATGCCTAACTGCATATTTCTTCATTAACATCCATGCAATAAATCCATTTTCAATTCTTCTTTTTTTTTCCTTTTGGAGGGAAATTGGGGATAAGTAACTTGCCCAAGCTTATAGGGCTAGATTGTGTGTGTGTGTGTGTGTGTGTGTGTGTGTGTGTGTGTGTTAAGTGTCTGAGACCGGAACCGAACTTGGGCCTTCCTGACTCGGGGCTGGTGCTTTAGTCACTATGCCACCTAGCCACCCCTCTATTTTCAATTCTTAAAAAAAAGCACATTTGAAATGCAGGGATATCCACAGGGTAATGGTAAAAGGCTAGAGTAGAAGATATTATGTTTCAGCTAAAGTTAAAAAAAAGGAGGGATAGCAATCCTTATTTCAGATAAAGCAAAAGCAAAAATAGATCTAATTAAAAGAGACAAGGAAGGATATATCCTACTAAAAGGCATCATCAAGAATGAAGCAATATCATTACTTAACATATATGCACCAAGTAGTAAAGGTTCCAAGTACTTAGAGGAGAAGTTAAGGGAATTAGAGGTAGAAATAGATAGCAAAACTATATTAGTGGGGGACCTTAAACTCCCCCTCTCTGAACTAGATAAATGTAACCTCAAAATAATCAAGAAAGAAGTTAAGGAGGTGTATAGAATTTTAGAGTGGCTAGATATGATAGACCTCTGCAGAAAACTGAATGGGGATAAAAAGTAATATACGTACTTCTAAATGGTCATGGCACATATACGAAAATCGACCATGTACTAGCACATAAAATCCTGACAATAAAGTTCAGAAAGGCAGAAATATTAAATGTATGATTCTCAGATCATGATGCAATAAAAATCATATGCGATAAGGGGCCATGGAAAGATAGACTAAAAACTAATTGGAAACTAAATAATTTAATCTTAAAGAATGAATGGGTAAACAAGAAATTATAGAAACAATCAGTAACTTTATTCAAGATAATGACAATAATGAGACAACAGACAAAAATTTGTGGGATGCAGCAAAGGTACTTCTTAGGGCAAGGTTTATATCCCTGAGTGCATACATTAATAAATTAGAGAAAAGGGAGATACATGAATTGGGCATGGAATTATAAAAGCTAGAAAAAGGAAAAACAAAAATTAGATATCCCCAATCAAATGCTAAATTAGAAATAATGAAAACCAAAGGAGAGATTAATAAAATTGAAATTAAGTAAACTATTGAATTAATAAATAAAACTAAGAGCTTGTTTTATGAAAAAAATGAAATTAATAGAACCTTAATTGATATGATAAAAAAGAAAGAAGTAAACCATATTATGAATAGGAAAAATGAAAAGGGTGAATCAACCTCCAGTGAAGAGGAAATTAAAACAATAATTAGGAATTATTTTGCCAAATTGTATGCATATAAATTTGACAATCTCAGTGAAATGGATGAATATTTGCAAAAATATAAATTGCCCAGATTAACTGAAGAGGAAGAAAATTACTTAAATTACCCCATCTCAGAAAAATAAATTGAATAAGCCATCAGTGAACTCCATAGGAAAAAATCTACAGGGCCAGATGCAGTTACTAGCGAATTCTATCAAACATTTAAAAAATAATTGTTTCCAATACTCTACAAACCCTTTGGGAAATTTAGTGAAGAAGGAGTCCTAAAAATTCTTTTTAAGACACAAATATGGTACTTATACCTAAATCAGGAAGAGATAAAATGGAAGAAGAAAATTCTGCACCAGGTAAGATTTATTCCAGGAATGCAAGGATGTTTAATATTAGGAAAACCATCAGAATAATTGATCATGTCAACAATAAAACTAACACAAACTACATGATTATCTCCTCAGATGGAGAAAAGGCTTTTGACAAAGTACAATACCCATTCCTATTAAAAACACTATTTGGGGTGGCCAGGTAGCACAGAGAGTAAGAACACCCACTCCAGGGTTGAGAAGACCTGGAGATCGAATCCCGGGCTCAGACACTTAGCACCCACCCAGAAACACCTGGCCGTGTAACCTTGAGCAAGTTACTTAACCCCAATTGCTTAAAAAAAAAACACTATTATAAGAATAAATGGGGCCTTCATTAAAATAATATGTAGCATCTATTTAAATTCATCACCAAATATTATACTCAATGGGTATAAACTAGAAGCATTTCTAGTAATATCAGGGGTGAAATAAGGGTGTCCACTATCACCCCTCTTATAAAATCTGGTACTTAGAAATGTTAGCAGTAGCAATTAGAGAAGAAAAAGAAATCAAAGTTACCAAATTAGGCAAAGAAGTGACAAAGATATCACTCTTTGCAGATGATATGATGATATACTTAGAGAATCATAGAGAATCAAGTAAAAAACTACTTGAGACAATAAATAAATTTGGAAAAGTTGCAGGATATAAAATAAACCCACATAAATCCTTAGTATTCCTGTATATTTCTAATGAAATCCAACAGCAAGAGATAGAGAAATCCCATTTAAAGTTAGTGTAGAAATTATAAAATATTTGGGAATATACCTGCTAAAACAAACCTCGGGCCTATTTGAACACAACTACAAAACAATTTTCACACAAATAAATTCAGATCTAAGTAATTCGAAAAACATCAATTACTTGTGTCTGGGTTGAGCTAATATAATAAAAATGACAATTTTACCTAAATTAAATTACATATTTACTGCCATAATGATCAATTTACCAAACTATTACTTTATAGAATGAAAAAAATAATAATAAAATTCATTTGGAAGAACAAAAGGTTTAGAATTTCAACAGGGTTAATGAAAAGAAATGCTAGGAATGGTGGCCTAACTATACCAGATTTTAATCTGTATTATACAGCAGCAGTCATCAAAACTATGTGGTACTTTCTAAGGAATGGAGAAGTGGATCACTGGAACAGATTGGTTACACATGATTCAGCAATCAATGACTATAACAATCTAGTGTTTGATAAACCCAAAGACCCCAGTTTTGAGGACAAGAACTCACTATTTGACAAAAACTGCTAGAAAAACTGGAACACAACATGGAAGAAACTGGCCAAAGACCATTATCTAACAGCTTATACCAAACTCAAATCTAAATGGGTGCATGATCTAGGTATAAAGAATAATACTGTAAGCACTTTGGGAAAGCAAGGAAGAGGTTACCTGTCAGATTTATGGAGAGGGGAAGACTTTATGACCAAACAAGAAGTAGGGAGTTTTATAAAACGCAAAATGGATGTTTTTGATTACATGAAATTGAAAGCTTCTGTACAAACAAAATCAATGTAAAAAAGATTAATAGGGAAGTGGGAAACTTAGAATTTTTACAACCAGTGTCTCTGATAAAAGCATCATTTCTATAATATACAGAGAATTGATTCAAATCTATAAGAATACAAGTAATTTCCCAATTCATAAATGGTCAAATGTTATGAACAGGCATTTTTCAGAGGAAGAAATTAAAGATATTTGTAAGCATTTGAAAAAATGCTGTAAATCACTATTGATTAGAGAAATGCAAATCAAAACAACTCTGAGGTATCACATCTAAATTATCAGATTGGCTAAGATGACAAAAGAAGAAAATGACAAATACTTCAGAGGATGTGGAAAAATTGGGACACTAATGCATCACTGATGGAGTTGTGAATTTATTCAACCATTCTGGAGAGCAATCTGGAATCATGCCCAAAGGGCTATAAGTAAGTTCATAACTTTTGACTTAGCAATACCACTTCTAGGTTTGTATCCCAAAGAGATAATAAAAGTGTGATGAAGACCAATATGTACAAAAATATTTATAGCAGCTGTTTTTGTGGTGTCAAAGAATTGGAAATTAATGGGATGCCTATCAAATGAGGAATGGCTAATCAAGTTGTGGTATATGAATATGATATAATACTATTGTGCTATAAGAAACAGCGAGGATATGGACTTCATATTCATGTAGAGAGGCTTATATGAGCTGACACCGTAGGAGAAGAGCAGAATCAGGAGAAATTTGTACACAATTACAGACAAAAAGAACGTGTGATGACCAACTTTGATAGACTGGACTCTTCTCAGCAATACAGAGTTATAAGTCAACTCCAAAAATTCATGTGGGAGAGAGATGTCTACATTCTGAGAAAAAAGTTAGAAAAAAACCAGAGTTTGAATGCAGATTGAAGTAAACTACCTGCTCTCTTCATTTTTCTTTTTTTTTGGTGTTGTTTCCTCTTTCCAATTGTTCATTTCGTCCCATATAATTCTTCTTTATACCGTGACTAATGTCTAATGTAAAATATTTGAAGATCCTATATTTGATTTATGCTGCCAATGGGGGTGGGGCGAGGGCAGGGAGGGTAAGAAAACTTGAAACTGAAGGAATTGTGGAAATGAATCTTGTAAAGAAAAAGTAAACAAACAAATTAACAAATACAAAAAAATTAAAAATGCAACTAATATTAAAAGGAAATCAGAAATATGGGAAACGATCTTTACAGTAAATGTCTCTGATAAAGGCCTAATTTTAAATATATAGATAGCTGAGTCAAATTAATAAGAAGACATATTCTTCATCAGTTGATTAATAATCAAAGGATATGAACAGGTGATTTTCAGAAGAAGTTAAAGCTGTTAATCATCATAAAAATATTATCTAAATCACTATGAAATGTAAATTAAACAACTCAAAGATACCACTGCACACTTCTTAGATTAAACAAAGTAAAACAAAAGTAAATGATAAATGTTGACAAGGATGTAGGATAATTATAACATTAATGCACTCACTGTTGGTGGAGTTGTTAACTGATCCAACTAATAGTTTTGAACTATGCCCAAAAGTGCTATAAAACTGTGCCTAACTTTTGATCCAGCAATATCACTATTATATCTGTATCTCAAAGAGATCATAAGAAAGGGAAAGGAACCATATGCAAAAACACACACACACACACAATTGAAGTCAGCTCTTTTTGTGGTAGCCCAAAATAGGAAATTGAGGCAATGTTCATCAGTTGTCGAATGGCTGAACAAGCTATAGTATGGAAACATAAGGAAATATCATTGTGCTATAAGAAATGATGAGCAGGCAAATTTCAGAATGTCCTAGAAGATTTATATGAACTGAGAATGAGTGAATTGAGTAGAAGCAGAACTTTGTACAACAATATCAACAACAATGTGTGATGATAAACTATAAAAGACCTGTGTCAGCAGCACAATGGTCCAACAGAATTCAAAAATACTCATTGATAGAAAATGCTAACAACATCCAAAGAAAGAACTATGGTTTCTGAATGAAGAGCAAAGAACACTATGTTCACTTCTCTTTCTTTCTTCTGTTTTTTCTCTTTTTTTCTAGTTTTTCTTTCAAATATGAATAATATTGGAATATATTTAACATGAATGCTCATGTATAAGCTCTATCAGATATGTTTGCTGTCTTGGAGACAAGGGAGAGGATGGAGGGAGAGGGAGAAAAAATGTTTAACTAAAAGTCTTATATGAAAATGAATTTTGAAGACTATATATGTCACTATAAAAAGGAAAATACTATTAAAGAATGATGAATTTAAGTAGATAGATAGATAGATAGATAGATAGATAGATACATAGATAGATAGATAGATACATAGATACATAGATACATAGATAGATACATAGATACATAGACAAACAGATGGACTGACAGACCGACAGACAGACAGGCAAACCTATAGATGGATGGATGGATGGATGGATGGATGGATGGATGGATGGACGGACGGACGGACGGATAGACGGATAGACGGACAGATAGATAGACAGATAGATAGAGAGATAGATAGATAGATAGATAGATAGATACATACATACATACATACATACATACATACATACATACATATACATACATAGATACATAGATAGATACATAGATAGATAGACAAACAGATGGACTGACAGATCGACAGACAGACAGGCAAACCTATAGATGGATGGATGGATGGATGGATGGATGGACGGACGGACGGATGGATAGACGGATAGACGGACAGATAGATAGATAGATAGATAGATAGATAGATAGATAGATAGATAGATAGATAGATAGATAGAGATAGATTAATGGATGCACCAGATACAGAACTGGCACGCAAGTTCACATGTTACATGCTATATATTTTGCTGTATTATTTAAGGACAAATTCTAATTTTGCTCCACCACATTGTGAAGCTTTTCTTTGTGACCTTTGGCTCTGGCTACTGCTTATTCCAGATATTTAGCACTCTCCTGAAGCTAGAAGATCTGGGTTGAATCTTCTATATCATTATTTCCCCCTTCCTTTTCTTTGACTTCTGCTACTTCTGGATTCTGCAAGCGTCTCAGCAGTACTGCTAGGTCTGGAATTCCTTGTCACCATAGGTTCCCTCGATCTTCCCTGACTCAGATGACCAAATCCACTCACTATCCTGCACATAAAAGTTCTTATATTTGGCTGCAAGGCAGACTCCCAAACAAGCTAACCCCTGGACTTCCGACTTACTCTTAAACCATACCCTAAACTGTAGGTGTTTACTTTTCATAGTAACCAAACGATGTTCAGAGATATTTCTACTGCTGTTCTTTTATTTTCTTTTTCAAATTTTTCAAATTTGTTTTTCTTTTACTTTTATTTTAATTTTTTAATATTTTATTTTATTTTTAATTTTTCAAATTCTTCATTAATTTCTGATTTTCATTGTTCATTTACCCCAGATATTAAGTTATAAATTTTCTCCCCATTTCTCCCCTACCCACCACCACAAATTAGCAGTCCCACAGGATATCCCCTCCTCCAATCTGCTTTATCCCATATTTTTTCCTGTACCACTTTTGAATTGTCCAGTGGATCTCTGTGCCCCAATGCATGTATATCTTATTTCCCAATTACATATAAAACAGTATTAATAACAGTATACATTATATATGTTTGTGTGTGTGTATTTGAATATTTGATTTTAAAACTTTTAATTCCACAAGTAAGAGAACCAGCCCCAGTGTTGGGATGAACTGGGGATCAAATCTGGGATCATAAGTAACAATTATTGTTTGTCCATGTAGGAATGTTAATATTTCAACTCTGATAAATTTCTTATGATTACTTTTCCCTGTTTACCTTCTCATGCTTCTCTTGCTTCTTGTATCTGAATGTCAAATTTTCTATTCAACTCTGTTTTTTTCCAGCAAGATTGCTTGAAAGTTCTTTATTCCACTGAGTGACCATATTTTCCTCTGAAACATGATGCAGAGTTGTGCTGGGTAGGTGATTCTTGGTTTTAATCCAAGCTCCTTTGATCTCTGGAATATCATATTCCAAGCCCTTCGATCCCTCAGGGTAGAAGCTGCCAGATCCTGGGTTATACTGATTGTGTTCCCACGATATTCAAATTGTTTCTTCCTGGCAGCTTGTAATATTCTCTACTTAATTTGGGAATTCTGGGAAACTGGTTATAATATTCCTAGGAGTTTTCTTTTTGGGATCATTTTCAGGAGGTGATCAGTGGATTATTTCAACCTCTCTTTTGCCCTCTGGTTCTAAAATATCAAGGCAGTTTTCCTTGAAAACTTCCTGGAGGATGATTTGTAGATTCTTACTTTGATCAAGGCTTTCAGGTAGTCCCATAATTTTTAAATTATCTCTCCTGGATCTATTTTCCATTTCAGTGGTTTTTCCCATGAGATATTTCATATTACCTTCTATTTCTTCATTTGTTTGGATATGTTTAACAGCATCTTGATTTCTCATAAATTCATTAGCTTCCATTTGCTCCAGTCTAATCCTGAAGCAATGATTCTCCTCAGTGAGCTTTTGAGATTCTTTTTCCATCTGGCAAATTTGCCTTTTTAAGGCATTCTTCTCCTCACTGCCTTTCTGAGCACCTTTTGACATTTGAGTTGATCTACTTTTAAGGTATTATTTTCATCAGTCAGGCTGTTGACTCTCATTTTCTAATTTTCTTGCATTTTTCTCATTTCTCTTCCCAATTTTTCCTCCACTTCTCTTATCTGCTTCTTAAGGTCCTCTATGGCCTGTAACCAGATCATATTTTCCTTTGAAGCTTGTGGTACAGGAGTTTGACTTCACTGTCTTCCTCATTTTCCATGTTTTGAACCTTCTTGTCCCCCAAATAGGAGTATAATGTTGGAATCTTCATTTTGCCTTGTTTCCTTTGCCTGGTCATATCTCCCCTCAGTCATTTGACCCCTGGGATTTTTGCCGCAGTAGGACTCTGCCACCAGACAGGGGAGCTTTCATCCCAAACACTGGGGTTTTCTCAGCTGCCAGAAGTATTAGATGTGTGCCCTCTCTGAGATCTCCACATGCTCTGGCAAGCTGGACACACACCCTAGGACCTCCACCCTAGACTGCAATCCAGATCCAAGAAGGTTAAAGCAAGAGCGATTACACCTCTGACTCGTGCTTGGTCCTCCTACATGCTGCAGGCCAGGAGCTGAAGCTGCCAAGTGGCACTGGCTGCCTGTGCCATGGTGTCAGTGGCTTCTCACTCCAGGGACTAAAGCCACACAGTCCCACTTAATGTGTCCCAAAGTCCAGACTGCACTGACCTCTCACTTTGTCCTTCACATATATATGTTGATAAATCTGGAAACAACCACAGGTGCTGCTGATCTGGAGTCACTCCATCTGGTGGCTGGTCAGGCCTGTCCTGGGGCTAAAACCTGGGCATGGGGCTGGTCTCAGCTCCCAGAGTGCTGTGCTTGCCGATTCCTGCAGGCTTCCTGGGCTGTCCTCAGCAGAAGGTTAGCTTCTCTGTGTCATTTTGTGGGTTGTGCAGCTCCAAAGTTTGTGTAGAGTCCCCTTTTTACATGCATTGGGGAAGGTGGAAGCAAGAGCATCAGGGAGGTTCTGCTGCTACTCTGCCATATTGACTCTGCCCTCAGTGGTACTTTTCTCTACTGCTTTTCTGGCATTATCCCAGGAGGACCCTTGTTTGTGCCCCCATTTTTATTTATTTTTACCTGCACTTCATTTGCCCTGAAGCCTTATTTTGTCTCTTTTGTGTGGGAAAATCTTAGGAGGTTGGATTTTTCTGACCTTCTAAATCATCTTCCAGGAATCTTCTCCTATATGTTACTTTAAATAAATTAATTGGAAATGAATATTCTATTTGTTTTTATGTGTGAAGTTTTTTCTGCTACTCCCTTCATCCCTCCTCCATCTTGATATAGATATATACTTGCTGCATATTGATTGAGCTAATTTCTAATCTTTCTTTCCATTATGCCCCCAAAAGTATTCTTCTTCCCTTTTCTTTCCATTCTTTTTTTTCTTTCAATCAGCCCTTAAAATAAATTTAGACTCAAATGTTAAAAAAAAATACAGAATAGAGGAAAGAAACAAAAATATATCATAAATTTAAATATTGGAACTTAAAGTTAGAAAGAAAAAAAGTATGCTGTGCACATCACAGAACATGAGAGGATTTGAAATATGTAATAATAAATTTTCATTTCAAAAAAATCTGTATGATAAATAATATTCATGTTGAGAATTTTCCATCTTTTCTTTGCTTCCTTGTGAATTTTCTTTTATTCTCTGTTGTGCATATATTTATTTTGTTCTTTTATCCCTGCCCCAAATTCCCCCCCTAGAAGGCTACAAAAATGTTTAGATATGGTTCTCTGTAGCTATAAATATAGACCTATATAGACATATACTTTCACAAAGCTATTGTACTCCTGATCTTTGTTTTTTGATGTATTATTATATCCCTTGTCTCCTATCCCTCCTGCATTCTCTCTTTCACTTCTACCCCCTACCTTGACCTCCTATAACGTGCCTCCTCCCTCCAAGGATTCATCCCCTATCCTACCATTTCCATAAATCTAAACACTTCTTTGCCCCTATTTTGCCTATTCCCTAACCCTCCCCTCTAAAGATCCCTCCCTTCTCCCCTTCCCACTCCTTCTGCTGCTGCCATTTTATTATTTTCTGAATTTAGAAGACACTAATTCTCTTCTAATATGTGTGTGTGTGTACACACACACACACACACACACACACACATATATTTCCCTCTTAAACCCATTCCCAGGGAAAGTAGGCTACCATAACTACTATCCCTCCTCACCCATTTGCACAGATAATTACTCTTTAAACTGTTCTTAAAAGTTTTTTTTAATGTAAATTATTCTCAGGTTTACCCCCAATCTTTCTTATAAACTAGCCGGTTATTAATAATAATCTTAGACATACATTTTACACACACACACACACACACATATATATATATATATATATAGTAAATAATCTGTCCTTATGGAGTGTAATGGGAATGCAAATTTGGAAGATCTTCCCTGCCCCTAGGCTAAAGTGCACCTGAAGCCTGGGGTGGGAGGCTTGTTTTTCAGTAGATACTTCTTGATTGGCCAGTGAGTCAATAAGATTGTTACATTCTGTGAGCCAGGAGAAGGCTCTATAATCCCTGATGTGTAGCTTTGTTTTGGGGGGCTCACTTTGAGAAGTGATTTGATCTGTATTCTGAAAGGCTGTTGTCCAGAGCTCCCCCCCCCACCCCGCTTCCCACGGCTTTGAAAAACCCAGATGTTGACTGGGTATGGATGTAATGGTTGGACAGTTTGGAGTTCTGTCTGCTTGATCTGTTAATGTCTTGATAATTCTGTCTGTATGTTTTGAAGTTTGGGGTGCTGACCTTTTTCCCCTGAACAGGGTAAGCGGTATATGTCTGGCTGATTGGAGTGGGCTTGTTGACCCATTTTGAGTTGCTTTCCTTTGACGGAGCAGATCCAGGAACCCGTGTGAGTAGCAAACCCTGAAGACGTGCTTGGGGTGCTTGCTGCTACAAAATGGCGTCACGAACAGGATCTGCAGAGTAAAAGGAAAGTATGGGGACTGGGATAATTGTTTGTTTCCCAGTTGTGGTAGCTGTGATTCTGTGGAGCCGTGGAGCAGGAGAGAAGAATGGCCTGCATGCTGACTTCACTGAGCTGAGAGCAGGAATGGTGAGCTGCCTGCATGGGGACCTGGGCAGAAGCCAGGAGCGGCTGCCGCCTGCGGGAGGAGAAGGAACCCAGGAGTTCAGAATTCAGCCACAGGAAAAGATAAGAACTGAGCATCAAAGCAGGGGCACTGAGTGTGTTTCCTGGCTGCATCCCACAGTTTGGGACCCAGGGGGAGGATGGACTTGTGACTATGGTGGGTGGGATGAAGTGCCTTGGATCCCCAGGGACCCCACCTTGTTGGTTTTGTTGCCCAGCCCCCTCTCTGTACTTAGAAGCTGGGGCTGGAGCTGTGTGAGGGGAAGGACACTCCCCTCCCCCCAGAACTTTATTTGCCCTCTTGTTTTGAATTGAAGTGATAAGGCTATGTAATTTGTGTTTGTTTAAGGGCCAGTAGCCACTTTGGTAACTTTAGTTCTGTATCTTGAAAATGTGACCTAAGAGATGTTTAGTGCTGATTCAAAAGTAAATTGTCTATGCTATGGGCATGAAAGATCTTGGGGCTGAATGTAATGGGAATGCAAATTTGGAAGATCTTCCCTTCCCCTAGGCTAAAGTGCACCTGAAGCCTGGGGTGGGAGGCTTGTTTTTCAGTAGATACTTCTTGATTGGCCAGTGAGTCAATAAGATTGTTACATTCTCTGAGCCAGGAGAAGGCTATATAAGCCCTGATGTGTAGCTTTGTTTTGGGGGCTCACTTTGAGAAGTGTTCTGTGATTTGATCTGTATTCTGAAAGGCCGTTGTCCGGAGCTCCCCCTGGCTTTGAAAAACCCAGATGTTGACTGGGTATGGATGTAATGGTTGGACAGTTTGGAGGGCTGTCTGCTTGATCTGTTAATGTCTTGATAATTCTCTCTGTATATTTTGAAGTTTGGGGTGATGACCTTTTTCCCCTGAACAGGGTAAGCAGTATATGTCTGGCTGATTGGAGTGGGCTTGTTGACCCATTTTGAGTTGCTTTCCTTTGACGGAGCAGATCCAGGAACCTGTGTGAGCGGCAAACCCTGAGGACATCCTTGGGGTGCTTGCTGCTACATGGAGTTCTTATAATCAGTCTTTTTCATGTGCCTTATGTTTCCCTTGGCTCTTATAAGCTTAATCTTCTATTAAGTTAAGAATTTTTTAACAAAGTCTTGAAAATCTGAAAGCTTATCAAATGTCCATTTTTTTTTCATCCAGTGTAATATTTAACTTTGCAGGCTATGATATTTTTGACTAGATCCCCAGTTCTTTTGCTCTTTGATATGTTGTGTTCCAAGATCTGTAGTCCTTTAATGTCTCTTCTGATAGGTCTTGTGTAATTCTTGTTGTGACACCAACATATTTAAATTGTTTTAATCTCAATGCTTTTAATATTTTCTTTTTTCTTGAGCTGGAGATTTCAGGATTTGACAATGATATCCCTATCAGTTTTCCTCATAGGATCCACTTTAAGTAGTGATGTATGGATTTTTTTTCTACTTTCCCCCCTCATTCTAATGCTTCAATATTTTTTTGTATTATTATTTCTTATATTATTGTATCAAGGTAGTTTTTTTTTAATTGTACTTTCAGTTAGACAAATTATTTTTATTTTTTTTCCTTGATCTATTCCTCAAATCTGATGTTTTTCTTATACTGTGTTTCACTTTCTCTTTTCATTATTCATATTTTGTTTAATCACTTCCTGATCTCTTATAATTTCATGGGCTTCACTTTGCCCAATTCTGATTTTTCAAGTGTCATTTTCTTCCTTAAGGTTCTGGATCTCCTTTTCTTATTGGTTGACTTTCCTTTAACTCTCTTTTTCTTGGATTATTCTTTTTAATTTTTTTCTATCTCTGTCATTTGAATTTTGAAGTCATTTTTAAGATATTCTATGAATTCTTTTTGGTCGGGTGTCAACTTGACATTATGCTTTGTTGTTTTCTTTACTCCAATATCCTCCTCTGTAGAAGAATCTTGGTCATCTCTATTCCCATAATATGTTTCTTTGATTGGGTTATTTCTACTTTTTCTGTTCATTTTTGTGGAAATAGCTTAATTATTTGTAGTTACCTCTAGTCCTGGGGTATGGGGAATGGTGCCTCTTGCCGCAGATTTTCAGTTCTTCCCTCTAGCCTGAAATCAAAGCCAAACCTCCAGCCACCTGTAAGTGCCCACTCACAGGGCTTTCTGCCCCACTACTTCTGCATTCCCTGGGAATGTGCTGGTTTGTTCTCAACCCTGCTGCTCTTCACAACACAGCTTGATCTGGCATTCCTTGTCAGCAGAGGTTCCTTCAATATTTCTGGGAACAAACTCTCAACTCCCTTCACTACCAAGGTGTAAAAGCTTTGGTGGCTAGAGCCAAGGCAGCCTCTCCAACCAAACAACTGCAGGGCTTGCTGCTTGTTGTTTAAGAAGCCAGCTGCTTACTGTTAAAATAGAACCTAACCTAGAAATCTTTACTTTTCACAGGAACCAACCTTCCAATTGTCTCAAACTTTCCCAGGTTATGCCCCTGTTCTTATTTATCTACACTCACACTTTGTTTGACCTAAGGTGCAATTTTACCTCTTTTGTGGGGGGAAATCTTGAGAGCTTGAAATTTTCTGACCTACTCTGCCAGCTTTCCAGAATCCTCTCCTAATATTCTAAATTTAATGATTGAATTTGCCAAAAATCATAGGAATAATGAACAACTTTATTTTTAAAAAAGACAACAAAGCACACCGATATTTATGGGATGCAGCTAAAGCAGTACTTAGGGGAAATTTTATGTTTGTAAATGTTTATATCAATAAAAAAGAAAAAGAGAAGATCAATGAATTAGACATGCAATTGAGAAAAAAAAATACTGATTAAAAATTCCCAAATAGACATCAAAATAGAAACTATGAAAATCATAGGAAAGATTTAAAAGATTGAAAGTTTAAGGAAAAAAATAAAAAGTCATGGAATTAAGAAATAAAATTTGGACTTAGTTTTATGGGAAAACATCAGTAAAATAGATCAGTCTTTTGTTAAATAGATTTTTAAAAAAAGAATAAAAACTTACTAGCTGGGGAGGAAGCAAGATGTTGCAAAGCAGAAGAACTCCATTTACTCCCCCCATAACTACTTCAAATACCTATAAAAATGAATCTAAATAAACTTTATAGCTACAGAACCCACAAAGTGACAGAGAGAAACAAACCTCCCACTGAAGAGAGCCAGGCATGTATAATGGTAATGGAATTTGAATTTGAAGATCCTTTTTGTTGGCAAAGATATCAGGTGCATAGCACTTAGTAACTGATCAAGCCTCAGTTAGGGAAACAGAAGGTATAAACTTCTTTCTTCTGTTACTGACATAACAGGAAGGGATTGGCTGAAATAGGAAACTAATGTGGTATGTATATAAGCAAAAGCCCCAGAGGGTCACAGTCAGAATTTCTTGGGACCAGCATCTGGTGGTAGAGTAGCTACAGAGAATATAATGGAGAATTGAGCTAGAAGTTCCTGAGAACTTGAAGTGGTGGAGCTTTTTCTGAAAAGGAGTGTAGAAGACAGGAAACCAGGAACCAGGAGAACAGAAGAAGACTGAGGAAGCAGAAGACAGGAAGCATGACTCAGATGCTGAGACTTTGTCTTTTTGGGGCTTGGTTGAGTCTTGAATTCCCAGGAGCAGAAATTATGAAGAAGTTGAGATGGACTGGAACCTTTGGACTTCAGTGTGGAACAGGACCTTCCCAGAGAGCTGGACAAGGAACTGGTAGTTGTCTGCTATTGAACCCAGGCAACACTCTGGTGAATTCAGGTAGAAGCTGGGACCATGGAGGAGGATCCAGGGAACCTGAGAACCTGACCCAAGTCAAGATGAAAATAAGTCTCCAAGGGTACTGTGTAATGATGAAATTGTGGTTTACTAGTTACCTAGGGGTGGAGGGTTTGCGTATGATAATTAATAATTGATTGTTGAATAAGTTACTGATTGAGTTAATCAAGTGTGCCCTATGAGAGGAAGACTTTGACTATTGTACTTTGATATTATTGTTATTGATAAGCAACTGATTGATTTAACTTAGTTGCCCCATGAGTGGAAGATCTTGACTATTGTACTGTGAGATGATTGTTCTTTGTTCTAAATATTGTGACCACATTGGTGAAAGCTCTACATGGACATTTTAATGATCAGCTATTGTGGATACTATACTGTGATTTTCTGTGTTAACATGAAATATTGTGACTGCTGTAACTTGATTTTCTGTGAATATTTTGCTTTGATTTGTTGTAGAATAGTGTGTTCACTATACTGGGTAATCAGAACCTTAAAAGCTATTCAAAGTACCATTATTCTGGAAAGCTTCTGTGTATGGCATTACAGCAGGCCATCAGGAAGGATCCATTGCAGCACACTGGGAGCAGTACCCAGCACTGTTTGAGCCTATGGTATTAGCCACAGGGCACCCTAAAGAGCCTGACTGGAGGGATTTTTAGGAGAACAGATCACAAGCACCTGTGGCATTTCTAGAATTATCAAGCCATAAATGGCAAAGACAAAGTGAGAGATCAGTGTGGAATTTGTGGGAACAGGGTATGCATGAATAGAGTCTGGCCTCTGCGCGTGAGGGAGAAATGGCTGAGGTGTGGCAGCCATGCAGCTGCTGCCACATTCCTGGTTCAGAGCTCCTGGCCTGCAGATTGTAGGGGGACCAAGCAAGTATTCTGAGGTGTAATGGCTCTTGCTTTAACCTGCTTGGAACTGGACTACTATCTAGGGTAGAGGTCCTGATGTGGTTGACCAGGTGCAAGAGCTCATGGAGGCTTCAGAGAGGGCATCCAACCAATAGCTCCAGCAGCTGAGAAAACCTAGCAATTGGGACAAAGATTCCCTTTCTGGTAGCGGAGTTCTACTGGGGCAAAAAGGTCAAAAGTCAAGTAATTGAGTGGCAATATGAGCAAGCAAAGGAAATAATGCAATCACAGCAATCTTACTTTGGATTCCTTTTTGGGGGACAAAAAAGATCAAAACCCAGAACATAAGGAAGAAAATGGAGTCAGAACTCTTGGCCCGAAAGCTTTGAAGAAAAATATGAAGTAGTGATAGGCCATAAAGGAGCTTAAGAAGGGTTTTGAAAACCAAAAAAAAAAAAAAATTGAAGTTAAAATTGGGAATAGAAATGAGAATGATAGAAGAAAATCATGAAAAGAGAGTCAACAACCTGGCTGAAGAAAACAGCACCTTAAAAAATAGAGTAACTCAAATGACAAAAGAGGTTCAAAAACCCAATGAGGAGAAGAATGCCTTAAAAAGCCGAGTTTTACAGATGGAAAAAGGATCTCAAAAACTCACTGAAGATAATAATTCCTTCAGAAATAGATTGGAGCAAATGGAAACTAGTGGCTTTATGGGAAATCAAGATACTATTAAACAAATACAAACATGAAAAATGAAAGGCAATTTGAAAGATTTCATTGTAAAAAACAGTGACCTGGAAACTAGATCCAGGAGGGATAATTTAAATATGATTGGACCACCTGAAAGCCATTATCAAAAATAACTTAGAAATCATCCTTCAAGAAATTCTCAAGGAAAATTGCCCTGATGTTTTAAAATTGGAGGACATAATAGAGGTTGAAAGAATCCACTGATCACCTCTTTAAAAAAATCCCAAAAGAAAATTCCTAGGAATATTATAACTAAGTTCTGAAGCTCCCACATCGAGGAGAAAATAGTACAAGCAAGCAAGAAGAAACAACTTGAATATTGTGAAAACACAATCAGGATAACACAGCATCTGGCAGCTTCTACATTGAGGGATCAAAGGGGTTTGAATATGATATTCTGGAGGTGAAAGGAGCTGGGATTAAAACCCAGAATTACCTAACCAGAAAAACTTAGAATCATATTTCAGGTAAAAATATAGTCACTCAATGAAATACAGTACCTTCAAGCATTCTTGATGAAAAAATCAGAGTTGAGTAGAAAATTTGTTATACAGATACAAGAAGCAAGATAAGCAAGAGAAGGTAAACAGGAAATAAATCATAAGAAAATTATCAGTTGAACTATTTACATTCCTACATTGAAAAATGATTATTGTAAATTATGAAACTTTTCTCTGTATGAGAATAGTTAAAAGGAAATTTAAATTTGTGTGTATGTATATATATATGTATATGTGTGTGTGCGTGTGTGTGTGATTAATTACAGTTGTGTATATAGGAGGGTACATGGGCTTATGAATATATA
Source organism: Petaurus breviceps papuanus (assembly GCF_028583685.1). Classification (NCBI taxonomy): domain Eukaryota; kingdom Metazoa; phylum Chordata; class Mammalia; order Diprotodontia; family Petauridae; genus Petaurus; species Petaurus breviceps. Next base: position 72,761,320 of record NW_027185655.1, read on the forward strand.
TGTGAGTATGTGCATGTATGTGTACAAGTATACATAGACAAAGGACAATGAACCAATTGAATAGGAAGGGATGATACTAAAAATGTGAAATTGAGAGTCGGGAGTGGAGTATAATGAGAGGATATGGGGAGAGACAAAATGGGATAAATTATCCCATATAAAAGAGGCTAGGGAAAACTGTTACAATTCGGGGGAATAACAGGAAGGCAAAAAGGAATAGGTCAATCTTACTCTCGTTGAATTTGGCTTAGGGAGGGAATGACATATACAGTATATAGGTATCTTGCCACACAGGAGTGTACGGTGAAGGGGATGAAAGGATGAATGATGGAAAGGAGGGCAAGTGGGGGGGGGGAGTTGGAAGCATACATTTTTGAAAAGGGACAGTGTCAAAGTAGAAAATAGAAAAAGTGGGGAAGAGGATTGGATGGAGGGAATTATAGTCAATATTTCAGAATATATCCACTATGGAAATGTTTTGCATAACTGTCTATGTGCAACCCATATTGAAATTCTTATCTTCCCTTAAGGGTGGGTGATGAGGAAGTGTATCAGCAATGCCATATTCACAATGCCTATGGAGATTACAAATATGCTGATATAATTATCCATCACAAAATACATCATGCTTGCCATATGGGGGAATAAGCTGGAAAATTTATTAAGATACCAAAAGACTGAGTCCCAAAACCAGAAAGTGAAAGCCATCAGAGTAGTTATGACATTGGCACAGGTAGATAAAGTAGAAAGCACCCACATTTTCAAGCCTTTAAAACAGAACAGGCTACCTCAGGCAAAGGTCCTCCTCTCCCCACTCACAGCAACCACCCAGCATCCAGGAAACGCGCTCCCAGCAGCTCCGGCCCCTGGCAGTCCTCAGCAGGAGTCCTTAGCAGAAATTCTGGCTAACTCAAAAAGGACTTCACGTTGCCACTGCCTCTGCTGCTGCTGCCGCTGTGGCCACCACTGCCAGCCACCGCAGGAACTCTAGTTTGGCTTACATTTCCTCTTGCTCCGCCCCTTCCTGCTACGTCAGCAAGTCCAATGGGGCATGGAAGATCTTTAAATCCCATAACCCTTACAGGAAGGAAGGGAAACCATCTAGAATTCAAAGATTGAACCCAGATGTTTAAAAATATATATTATTATGGTTTTGTTGTTGTTGTTTTTTGTTTTGTTTTGTTTTTACAGCAACTGGGAAATAAGATATGCAGGCACTGTGGTATAGAGATCCATCTCACTAAACTGGAAAGTCTGCTGGGGTAGGGGAGGATATAGCAGAGAGCAGATAGGGGGAGGTTGTTTTGGGATCAATGTTTTGGTGTGGTGGGTAGGGGAAAGACAGGGAGAAAATTTTTAACAAAATCCATTGGAAATAAATGATGTAAATTAAAAATAAACAGAAAATTTAATTAAAAAACTTACTAGGTACAGAGATGATATTAAGAATCAAAATTAAATTATTAGTAATTATATTGCCCAGTTCTATGTCAATAAAACAGAAAATCCAATTAAAATGGATAAATATTTGCAAAAAATATATAAATAGGATAGACTTATAAAAGAGGAAATAAATACTGAAATAACCCTATCCATGTCTTAGAAAAGAATGTGAACAACCCAAGAATTAAATGCCTAAGAAAATATTCCCATTTCCAGATGGATTTACAAGTGAATTTTACCAAACATTTAATTAAATGTTAATACCAATACTTCATATGCTATTTGAAAAACAGGTAACCAGGGAGTCCTATTCAATGCCTTCTCTGAAACAAAGATGATTTTGCTGTCTATACTGAGGAGAGTAAAAACAAAGAAAGAAAACTATTAGGCCAATTTCCCTAATCAACATTGATGCAAAGATTTTAAATAAAATACTAGTAAAGAGATTACAAAAATATATCATAAAGATCTTACACTATAATCAGGTAGTATTTATCATTAGGAAATGTCAGGAATAGTGTAAGCATAATTGACAAAAGCAAAAATTTTGTGATTCTATCAATAGATGTAGGGAAATATTTTGACAAAATCTAATGCCTGCTCCTGTTGAAAATACTAGAAAGCAAAGGAATTAGTGTAGCCTTTCTTAAAAGAATAAATTATATCCATCTAAAATCAAGAGCAAACAGCTTAAATGCAGATAAGGTAGAAAAACTCCCAATAAGGTCAGGAGTGAAACAAGAATGTGCATTATTACCAATCTTATTCAATAATATACTAGAAATATTTATCATGAAAATAAGAGAAGAAAAAAGAATAGCAGTGAAGAAAACAAAAAATGTTTTCAGATGAATCCAGTGTGCTCCAAAAGCTCTCAGTGGTCCCAAATCCATTTAATTTGTGCTTTAATGTTAGAATATTTTTTTCCTTGTGTCATTTATTGCTTTCTGACTATTATTATTTGAAGTTGATGTTTACTTGACTCTCTAGGATTCTCTAAGTATATCATCATGGTCTGCAAAGATTGATAACAAAATTTCTTCTTTGGCTATATTAATTCCTTAAATTTCTTTTTCTTCTCTAATTTCTAAAGCTAACATTTCTTGTACAATATTAAATAAAAATAGTAATAATGGACATCCTTGTTTTAACTCTGATCTTATTGGAAATGCTTCTATTTTATCCCTATTACATGTAATGATTGCTGATGATGTTAGATAGATATTACCTATCATTATAAGGAAGATTTAATTTATTTCCATATTTGCTAAAGTTTTTAATAGGAACAGGTGTTGCATTTTGTCTAATGCTTTTTTTCTGCTTCCCTTGTGATAATCATATTGTTTCTGTTAATTTTGCTGTTGATATGGTCAATTATGCTGATATTTTTCTTCATACTGAACTCCTTCATTCCTACCCAGTCATAGTGTATTATTATCCTTGAGATAAGTTGCTATAATTTCTTTATTAATATTTTATTAAAAAATGTTTGCATGTTTTTTCATTAGGACATTTGTTCTACAATTTTCTTTTTCATTTTTTACTCTTATCAGTTTAGGTATCAAGACCATATTTGTGTCATAGAAAAAATTTGGTAGAAATAGTTCTTTACCTATTTTCTGAAAAAGTTCATAAAGAATTGGAATTAGTTGTTCTTTTAAAGTTTGCTAAATCTACTTGTAAATCAATATGCCCTGTTGATTTTTTTTAAGGGAGTTCATTTATGGCTTATTCAATTTCTTTTGCTGAAATGCAGATAAGTATTTTATTTCCTCTTCTATTAATCTGGGCAATTTATATTTTTGTAAACACACATCAGTTTCACTAAGACTGTCATTTTTTTTTCCATTTTTGAAATGCCTTATTAACTTCTGATTTACATCATTCATTTCCACCAGACCATGAGTTACAAATTTTTTCCCCGTTTTCCCCCTACCCACCTCCCCAAAATTGAATTTCCACAGGATATCCCCTCCTCCAATCTGCTGTCTCCCATATTTTCTCCCATACATATTTTGACTTTTCCAGTAGGGCATGGTGGATCTCTATGCCCCAGTCTCTGTATATCTTTTTTCCCAATTACATGTAAAATAGTATGAATACTAATGTGTGTGTTTGTGTGTGTGTGTACATTTAAACATTTGATCTTAAAACTTTGAATTCCACATTCATTTCCTTCCTCCCTTGTGACCCACCCTTACTGAGAAGATAAGCAGTTCAGTATAGGTTGTACATTTGTATCTAATGCAAAACAGTAACATAGTAGATAAATTGTAAAAGACTGACTATATTTCCCTCCCTCCCATCCAAACTCCCACTCGTTCTACTCTCTACTTTGATCCCATCCCTTTTCAAAAGTGGGTACTTCCAACTGCCCTCCCCCCCCAGCCTGTCTTCCCTTCCACCATACCCCCTCTCATTCCCTTCCCTCCTATTCTCTTGTAGGGTGAAACCCCCGATTTAGTGTATCTTTCATTCCCTCCCCAAGCCAAATTCACTGAGAATAAGTTTGGCCCATTCCCTTTTGCCTCCCTATTCTTCCCCTCCCCTCCATTGTACCCATTTTCCCTTGCGTCTTCTATATGAGATAGTTTACCCCATTCTGTCTTTCCCCATCTCCTCTCATTATATGCCCCTTTCAACTCTTAATTTAACCTTTTAATTATCATCCCTCCCTATTAAATTGGTCCTGTGCCCTCTAACTATATATACCTCTAAACATATACACATATTAACGTATGTCTTCATATAACCATATATTCTCATATATAGACACACTAATATTTATATATATATATATATATACATATATATATATATATATTCCCTTCAAATATTTTCTACAGAGAAAAGTTTCTTCAGTTACAATTACTGTTTTTCCATGTAAGAATGTTAATAGTTCAACATTAATAAGTTCCTTATGATTTCTTTTCCCTTTTTACCTCCTGATGCTTCTATTGCTTCTTGTATCTGAATGTCAAATTTTCTATTCAACTCTGGTATTTGTACTAAGAATGCTTGAAAGTCCTATATTCCACTGAGTGAACGTATTTTCCCTTGAATCATGATACTCAGTTATGCTGGGTAGGTGATTCTTGGTTTTAATCCCACCTCCTTTGCCCTCTGGAATATCATATTCCAAGCCCTTCAATCCCTCAGTGTAGAAGGAGCGAGATCCTGGGTTATCATGATTGTGTTTCCACAATACTCAAAATCTTTCTTCCTTGCTGCTTGTAATAATCTCTCCTTAATCTGGGAATCCAAGGAACTGTCTATAATATTCCTAGGAGGTTTCTTTTTGAGATCTTTTTTCACGAAGTGATCAGTGGATTCTTTCAACCTCTCTTTTGACCTCTGCTTCTAAAACATCAGGGCAGTTTTCTTTGAGAACTTCCTAGAGGACAATTTCTAGGTTCTTACTTTGATCATGGCTTTCAGGGAGTCCAGTGATTCTTAATTATCTCTCCTGCATCTATCATCCAGGTTAGTGTTTTTTTTCCCATGAGATATTTCACATTGACTTCTATTCTTTCATTTGTCTGGATCTTTTTAATCATCTTGATTTCTCATAATGTCATTAGCTTCTATTTGCTCCTATCTCATTCTGAAGCAATGATTTTCCTCATTGAGGTTTTGAGATTCTTTTTCCATCTCACAAATTTGGCTTTTTAAGGCATTTTTCTCCTCATTGCCTTTTAGAGCCTCTTTTGCTATTTGAGTTAGTCTATTTTTTAAGGTATTATTTTCCTCAGTCAGGCTGTTGACTCTCATTTCATTATTTTCTTGCATCATTCCCAAGTGGTCACATAGTTTTCAACACAGTACAATCATTTAATCAATCAAAAAATCCTTAATTCAATCACAAAGTACAAAAATCAAAGTTCTTTACCCTAAGGTCAAAATAAATCATAATCTTGTCAGTCAGTACACAGTATCAAAGTAAAGTCTTCTTTCAGCTTGACTCAACGCTGGTTCTGAGCTTCCATCATTCCTCTTCTATGGTCCCAGCTCTAACTGTCACCTGGGTTCAAAGGCAGCCAGCTCCCATTTCCTTGTCCAGCTCCTTGTCCAGTTCTTAGTCCAGTTTCCATTCCATAGTTGAGTTCACAGTGTCCAGTCCACCTCAAATCCTTCACAGTTACTGTTTCTCAGGAAGAAAAAGCTTGATGGAGTCAGAAAAATATTAATACCCATTGCTGGCACCATCATCATTTTACTGCCTGTTAAATGAACTCAACCACAAATCATCAACATAGAAATCTACACAGATGCACAAACAAGGTCCAAGAGGTCAGTAAAAATCATCAGTAAAGTCCCAGGGCCTCCAAAACTCTCCTCCAGGACTTCAGTAAACAAAAATACAACCAAAATATTCTCTTTCAGGGCTTCCAGTAATGTCCCAGGGCTTCCGTACAAAGTATCACAAACAAACATCAATGCAGACAGAGCAGAGTGCCAAAATACCATAAGATTTCTCCTTCTTTACTCTGTCACCACAAGACTCCTCTTCTCAGTTCTGCTGTCTATAACCCAGACTATATATATGTATATATATATATATATACATACATACACATATATATACATATATGTATCAATACATATATATACTAATTACCTCCTCACCTTCATGTTGCAGGAATTGATGAATTCTAAGGTTCACAAGTTGTGGAGTGCTAATCTTGTGTTTCTTAACACACTTGATACAAGGCTCAAAATAAACTTGAACTGAAACAAGGTGTTGATTTAATAACTGAAACAATTTGTAAACTACTTCTGTCCTTGTCATTACATGTGCTTGGCTCCCAGGCTGGTGCACAAGACATTCCCTGTCAGCTTACCAGGCTGCCTTCAGTGAAAGCTTTGCTTCTCTTTGTCATTTTGTGGGTTCTGTAGCTGTAACATTTCTTTAGGGTCATATTTTACCAGTATTGGATGTGGTTGTGGTGGGAGCTCTCAGAATTTCCTGCTCCTATTCCACCATCTTGTGTCCAAAACAAATGTGTTTCTTGCAAACCATGTATTGAAGTATTATGGTTCTTAATCCATTCTGCTGTCTGTTTCTATTTAATGGGAGAGTTCATCCCATTCACATTCACAGTTACACTTAGAGTTACTGAGCCTTTCTCTCCATTCCATTTTTCTCATTTGTTCTTTTCTCTTTCCTTTCCCACCTTACCCCCTCACTAGTTTTGCTTTTGACTACCACCTAATTCAGTCTTCCCTCTATTCTATTAGCCCCTCCCTTTATCTTAATCTTTCTCCTTAACCCTCCCTTCTATCTATACCCTCCCTTTCCTTTCCACCTTCTCCTGCTACTTATTATAAGATAATTTATATGTCTATAACTGATTATGCTATTCCCTCTTTCTTTTAAATCTTGTGAGAGTAAGGTTGAAACAATAGGCATCTCCCTCCATTCTGTCCCTCTACTATAATAAGTTTTTATGCCTTTTAATGTGATATAATTTACCCTTTTCTGCCTCTTCCTTACCTCTTTTCTCAGTGAAAAAGCCCTTTGAACCACTTAATTAGATTTTTTTTTCATATGCTCAGTTTCACTCGGTAGTTGATCTCTGGTTGTTATCCAAGTTTCTTTGCCTTACAGGATATCATTTCCCATGGCCTCTGATCTTTTGATATAGAAACTTCAAGCATAATCCTGACTGTGGTTACATGATATTTAGATTGTTTTCTGTGGCTGCTTGCAGTATTTTCTCTTTGACCAGGTAATTTTGAAATTTGGCTACAATATTCCTTTGTGTTTTTCATTTGGGATCTCTTTCAGGAGGTTATAGGTGTATTCATTTGATAACTGTTTAACTACTGGTTCTAGGACCTCAGGACAATTTTCTTTGATTATTTCCTGAAAGATGCTCTCCGCACATTTTTGATCATGGTTTTAAGGTAGACCAATGATTTTTAAATTATCTCTCTGGGATCTATTTTCCCAGGCATTTGTTTTGGCAATGTGGTGTTTTATGTTTTCTTCTAATTTTTCATTCTTTTGTTTCTGTTTGAGAGATGCTTGATATATCATACAATCATTAGCTTTCACCTGTGGAATTCTAATTTTAAGGAATTGTTTTCTTCTATTATATTTGGTATCTCCTTTTCAATTTGACCCATTTTACTTTTTAAAGAACTCTTCTCCTCAGTGAGATTTTGTGCCTCCTTTTCCATTTGGCCAATTGTATTTCTTTAGGACTTGTTTTCTATAGTCAATTTTTGTCCTTCCATTTCCAAGCTCTTGAATCCCTCTTGCATATCTCTCATTTCTTTTCCCAATTCTTTTTTCTTCTACCTCTATTATTTAACTTTTAAAAACCTTTCTTCATCTCTTCTGAATAGATTTTTAGGGCTTATGACCAGTTCATATTTCCCTTTGAGGTTTCAGATGTGGACATATTGACCTTGTTGTGCTTTTCTGAATTTGTTTTAATCTTCCCTGTCTCCAAAATATGTATGTATGTATGTATGTATATGTATATGTGTGTGTATATATATATATATATAGTCATAGTTCATTTCTGCTTTTTGTTCATGGTGTTTGCCTTATTCCTGGCTTTTAGAGTTGAGGTATCCTCACTGACCCAAGCTGCCTGTGCTTGGTGCTCAGGACCTGGTCACTGACTTTGTATGCCGGGGTCTCAAGTGCTGGCAGTTAGAGAATCTAGGGGTCTGGCAGCTCACACAGTGCAGATCTAGGGTCACCAACACTGAAATTGTCAGGGTGGGGATGGGGAATCTTGCTCCTGAAGGATGCCTGGTCACCCAAGCTTTGAACTGGCTCTTTCTCACCTGAACTTTGCATTCAAATGCTTGGTTGCTGCAGGATGTCTGCCTGCCACATGGAGCTATACCTCCCGGAGCTGTGCTTCCTGGAGTTCTGCTGAAGCACCAGGAGATTTGGCTTGTGGACAATGCTGGCACACATGGTGGTTTTCCAAGATGATATTTACCATTTCCCTTGCCTGTGCTGAGGCACTGCGGGAAGGAGGTCTTGGTGTTGATGCTTGTCTGCTTTACTGCCCTAGGGATCAGCATCTCCCTCTGGTTTGCTGAGGTGGAGCTTGCTACTGGCTTGCTGGAATTTCTCCTCTCCTATACTGCTTTTCCTCCCCCGGAACAAGAGGTGTCTTTCCTATTCTCTAAGCTTCCTAGGCTGCAAGACTGATGTACCCCATCTTTCTGATGACTCAGCTGTTCTAGGGTTTTCCCTGTGGCAATATTTTCTGGGCTTTCACAGATCAATAGGGAATGATGAGAGTCATTTATTTTTGAGAGCCATCTTGGTTCCTGGAAGCAGAAGTAACTCTTGAATTTTTTTCAACAGTCACATATATTTCTTACAGTTTGAATTATGTACTTTTATATGAAAGATGACCAGAAATGTTCTATTGTATTTTTCAGCCACAAGCCTTTATAATAGTAGATACTTAAAGCAGATACTTGAATGAAAGGATGGCATGGTACTTAAATGCCTTTCTTTCATTTACCACATCATCAAAACTATTTCACCCACAGAGATATAAGCAGCTTCAAAGAAAATGTCATATGTAGGAAAGATAACAGGGAATATACAGAATAAGAGACTCAAATGACTTAGCTGAAGAGGCAACTTTTAATCATATCTATAAAAGAGAGAATGAAGGGAGAATTGTTTTAAATAGGAGAAATGACTACAAAGCTTCCTTCTATTTTTGAATTACTTCCTCTAAACCATGATTGAAAGTCACTTTTTACAATTTTTAACCAGCTATTGCCAGATAAGTTTTTTTCTTATCACAATTACAATTTTTTTTCTCTTTAAAGATATATTTCTGAATTGATATGACTTCCTCCAAGACTAGAATAGCTATTTTGTGTTTTACATCCAGAAAACCAGTGTTCAGTAGTTATATCTATGTATTTCCCATCACAGTCATTTTTGTTGATGACTGTTTACAAAATGGGCTAAGTATAATTTGGCTATCTGCCATTCTGTCAAAAATTTTGTGAACGGTGCCAATTCATTTTCAAAAAGTTAATGTAAAATGCATTTCAGCATTAAATACATATTTCTTTTCACTTCCATTTGTCTTATGAATTGTTTTCTTATTTGATGCTGGTGGATTCCTCTATTTCCATCTCATTTATACTGTTCATATTCCAGAATTAAAGAATAACATTGCTTCACAGGCTGATGGTGTATTTTAACACCGTGTATTACACTTCATTTACATCTTTCATAACCCAGTTCCCCAAACACAAAGAGTATGCATTTCAAATTATGTTCCCTATTCCTATATTTAAACTGATTTGATTACAGGCTAGAACCTGGCTCTAAATACAGCTGCTTGACCAGATGATCTTTGGTTGACATGCTTACATGGAGAGTTGGCTTTGAGTCTTAAGAGTTCACAGCCTGCCTTCAATTGTAATATCACTAGTTTAATTTGCCTATGACACATAAGAAGAAATATCACCAGTACATTAGTGTAACAAGAAAATAACAGGAATTCAGAAAATACCAGCATTTCCAGTGGTCATAATTTCATATACACATAATAATGCTGAAATATGCTCCCCAACTTGAAAAGAGGTTTTAAAATTACTCTGCCTGCATGAATTGCCCAGAATATCCTATCACTTAGTTCTACTTACTATGCTTTTGAAAATATATCTGCATCTGTGTTCTCAACAACACTTGTCACTTTTTGAATTAAAATATAAGCATCTATTTTCATAGAAGAAATGAGCATCAAGACTGTTGTGTTTTTCTTTTTTTAAGAAATGTCCAAATTAAAGCCAGAGAAGTTACAGATTGATGGGTGATACTGCAACATTTGATTCTGTTCGGTGTTAAGGAAATTATGACATACATAACCTAGTAGGCCTGACTCAAAAAATTATTGGAAAGAGGAGATTTGGCCCAATTTATGAAAAAGAAATGTCAAAAAATGCAAACTGATGAAGAAGCAGCTCTCTTATTTATGGACATGAAGGGTTGGGATACTTCAGAGAGCACCAGGAAAATATTAGGTGACTTTAAAGAATATTAACATGGGAATATAATTCTAAGAATATATCAGTGGCATTGACAACTCCATGACTTAACCTTGTATATTGAAGTCTGTTACCTTAATATTGAAGGTGTCAATACATCAACAAATTTATCAAAAAGTATTTCTTAAATGCCTACAATGTGCAAGGCTATCTGCTATGATCTAGAGATAAAAGGATGAAAATGAAAAAAAATGATCTTGGGGATTACATCCTATTTTGATATTCTATGGAAATATAGAATACAGCACAGTCCTGGGTCTGGAGTTAGGAAGACTCTACTGTCAATGCAATATTTACAATGCTTAAAATCATGATAAACACCATGACTATAAATATCTCATAACATTTGATTTCAAAATATACCATTTTTTCCAGGTAGAGGACAGAACTTAAACATTTATTTAGACACCAGAAAACCAAATCCCAAAACCAGAAAGCTTATTCTAGGCTAGTACCAAAGATATTCAGAAGCCATAATAATGCTGAGAGCCACAGCATCCTTCAGTCTTTCCGCAAACCAATATTTACTCACAAACTTCTCTATCTTTTTGCCTGAGTGTCCTCTTTCTCCCCCACTCTCTGGTTAGCTCTGATCAGATTCCTGTGGTCTCTGCTTCCCTTCAGCAAACTCCTCCAACCACAGGCTCCATGTGACTACATTCAGCCTATTAGGGGGCAGAGTTTATCTTCACAGCAGGAAATCTTCCTGTGGGCTCTGCTGTACCATTTAGAAAATCCGCTCCACCACAGGCTCAATGTTATTACATTCAGCCTATTCTGGGGTAGAGTTTGTTTTCAAAGGAGGGGAGGTTTTCAAACTCACCCCTAGGTCTATTGAGGGAGAGGGAATATCTTCAAATTCCCATTCCCATTATGTTCAGCCCCAGGATATTTCATTCCCCTTACATAGCAAAAGTACATTAATGATAAATGAGAGTTGAGGGATAACTGGTGGAAAAATTAGTGTAGTCAGAATTTTGCAAAAATATAATAAGGATAATAGAAAAACTTTGCAT
>NW_027185655.1:72773226-72818616 GCF_028583685.1 Petaurus breviceps papuanus
ATATATATATATATATATATTAAACAATTGATTTTAGTCTTTGAATTCCACATCCATTCCATTCCTTCCTTGTCACACACCTTTACTGGGAAGATAAGCCATTCAGTATAGGTTATACATGTGTAGCTAATGAAAAACTTTACCAGAGTAGGTACAATTTAAAAGACTGACTATATTTCCCTCCATCCAATTCCACCTCCCACTTGTTCTATTCACTACTTAATGCCGTGCCTTTTCAAAACTGGGCGTTTCCAACTTCCCTACACCCCAGGCAGACTTTTCTTTCATCACCCCTCCCTTTTATTCCATTCCCCCCTACTCTCTTGTAGGGTGACATGCCATATTATTGTGTACATCATTCCCTCCCTGAGCCAAATTCAATCAGAATAAGTTTGAGCCTTTCCTTTTTCCTTCCTATTCTTCCCCTCCATTGTATCCACTTTCCCTTCCCTCTTATATATGAGATAGTTTATCCAATTCTGACTCTTCCCATCACCTCTCATTATATTGCTCTCACAACTCTTAATTTCACCTTTTAAATATCATGCCATCCTATTAAATTGGTCCTGTGCCCTCTATCTATGTATACATCTAAACATTTATACACACATTCACATATGTATTCATACATCGTATATTCTCTGATATAGACATGTGTGTGTATTCCCTTCAAATATTTTCATACTGAGAAAACATTAATCAGTTACAATTATCATTTTCCATGCAGGAATGTTAATAGTTGAACGTTCATAAGTTCCATATGATTTCTTTTCCCTTTTTACCTTCTGATGCTTCTCTTGCTTCTTGTATCTGACTGTAAAATTTTCTATTCTTCTCTTTTTTTTTTCATTACAAATTATTGGAAGTCCTCTATTCCACTTAATAACTAAATTTTCCTGTGAAACATTATACTCAGTTTTTCTGGGTATGTGATTCTTGGTTTTAATCCCAGATCCTTTGAGCACTGGAATATCATATTCCAAGCCCTTCCTCCCTCAGTGTACAAGCTGCCAGATCCTGAGTAATCCTGACTAATCCTGATTTGTGTTTCCACAATACGCATTTTATTCCTGGCTGATTGTAATAGTCTCTCCTTGATCTGGGAATTTCAGAATCTGGCTATAATATTCCTAAGAGTTTTCTTTTTTGGATTATTTTCAAAGGGTGATTGATGGATTCCTTCAACCTATATTTCACCATCTGGTTCTAAAACATCAGGGCAGGTTTCCTCGAGAATTTCTTGGATGATGATTTCTAGGTTCTTTCTTTGATCATGGCCTTCAGGTAGTACAATAATTTTTAAATTAGCTCTCCTAGTTGTATTTTCCAGGTCAGTTATTTTTCCCATGAGATATTTCACCTTGGCTTCCATTCTTTCATTTGTTTGGATCTCTTTAAGAGAATCTTGATTTCTCATAAAGTCATTAGCTTTCATTTGCTCCAATCTAATTCTGAAGGAATGATTCTCCTCATTGAGGTTTTGAGATTTTTTTTCCATCTAGCAAATTTGTCTTTTTAAGGCATTCTTCTCCTCACTTCCTTTTTGAGCCTCTTTTACCATTTGAGTTTTTTTATGTGTTATTTTTGTAAGCCTGTCTGTTGCCTCTCATTTCATAATTTTCTTCATTGTTCTCATTTCTCTTCCCAATTTTTCCTCCACTTCTCTTACCTGCTTCTTAAGGTACTCTATGGCCTGTAAACAGCTTGTATTTTGCTTAGAAGCTTTTGGTGCAGGAGTTCTGACTTCACTTTCTTCCTCCTAACCCATGCTTTGATCCTTTTTGTCTCCAAAATAGGAGTCTAATGTTGAATTGCTTTGCTTAGTTTGCTTCCTTTTCCTGGTCATTTTGCCACTCAATTACTTGACTTTGGGGTTTTTTGCCACAGTAGGTCTCTGCCACTAGATGGGGTAGCTTTATTCCAGATGTTGGGGTTTTCTCAGCTGCCTGAGGTATTAGTTGGGTGCCCTCTCTGAAGTCTCCACATGCTCTGGAGACTGGTCGTACACCCCAGCACCTCCACCCTAACCTTCAATCCATGTCCAAGCATGTTAAAGCAAGAGAAATTGCCCCTCAGACTGGTCTCTTGGTCCCCCTACACTCTGCAAGCAAGGAGCTGAAGCTGCCATGTGGCAGTGGCTGCAACACAGCCCTATGTGGCTTCTCGCCATGGGGACAAATGCTGATGCACTCCCAATGACTGAGTCCCAAATTCCACACTGCACTGACCTCTCACTTTGTCCTTAGCATCTATGTGTTCATAATTATGGATTGCCACAGCTACTGGTGATCTGTAGTCCCTACAGGCTGTTGTTGATCAGGCCTGTCCCGGGGCTAAAACCTCAGCATGAGGCAGGTCTCAGCTCCCAGAGCACTGCGCTGGCCAATTCCTGTGGGCCTGCCACATTGTACTCAGTGGGACGTTAGCTTCTCTGTGTCATTTTGTGGGTTCTGTAGCTCCAAAGTTTGTTTAGAGTCTTCTTTTACATGAATTGGAGGTAGTAGGAGCTGGAGCTGCATGGAAGTTCTGTTCCTACTCCTCCATCTTGACTCCACCCCCTAAAATCTGGAGAGAAAAATCACTTCTTTATCTGTAATCTGGAACTTAGTCAAAGCCATTTCCAGAGGTACCACATCACATTCATGGAGAGGAGGCAACATCTGGCCTAAGCAGTCAGGCATCTGTAGGTGGAGGGTACCAAACCTGCAGAAAACATATCTCACTAATAAGTTTAACAGAGAAAAAGCCAAAAGGAGACAAATGTAGGGTCAGCTGTGGTTCTGGAGTCCATGGATTCACTATCATAACCTTATTCACAGGAGAATATATGAAACTGTCCTCTTAGCTCTATTCCAATGATTTGATACATTGCCACAAGTTCATCACATTGACCACTTCCACCTATCCCATCACTATCTTCAATATTAGTATGCCTGAAGTTGTGAAAAACTTGGATATGATGGTTCAGGAGCATCTCTAGGGGCAATTCTCACTTCTCTATTCTGTTAAAAATCAAGCCCATTTTCTTGATACATTTTGTATTTTTCATTAGTTGGAATACCATCATTTTTTTTCTAAAATCAACCCCTGCTGTCTAGAGAGCAGTAAATCATTCTTTTCTTAGAAATCTATTCTAACTTTGCATCCTCTGGCCATTTACTTTCCCCCCATGAAGACATTTATCTTTTTCCTGTACTCCTAAGTCACTCAGCTGTGAAATCTTTTCCAGCACCTCTGACAGAGGGTGTCCCACTTCAGTAGAGTCAGAAGTAGGTGCTTATAAGCAGGAAGAGCTATCTTTACCATATTTCTATGAGTAACTGCCAAAGTGAATTCATGATACATATCTGTATCTCCAACCATGGTAACAGTTTTCATTACTTATTCATTCAACTTTCTCCTGCAGTCCCTAAGTGAGTACCAGTGTCTGCTTCCACTAGACTACACGGAATCAGTGGGATACATTCTACTGCATCCATCAGCAGCTAATGCTAACAGATTAATAATATTGTTACCTCCTGCCAAATGAAAATCTCTAAAAGTTTGCTGGACAAAAGGATTCTAGTAAATACTTATAAATTTCAAGCAGTCCACTCTATCACTATCACAGCAGCAATTTTGTCACTGATTCTTAGCATCCAAGACACTAAGGATTCTCCCATCTTTTGAGTGAATCTGTTCAAAATATCAGTAATCTGCTGAGTGAAATTCCTATCTCCTTAAACACTGCTTTCCCTTCTTGATTCTCCTGTCTTCTTCTCTGTATGGTGTGAGCTTCTGGCTCTGTAAAAGCTTCACCATGAAATACTGTATCATTCTGTACTGTATCACTTGCTCCTGATGCACTCTCATGGGAGTTATTGTCATAGAAACTAAACTCAGACTCTACCAAAGTTATATATACTTTCTTCCTGTTACATTTTTACTTATTCATCAAAGCCAATTTTACAACAGTCCTCTCTGCTTCCAAAGACTCTCCAATAATTTCTCTTTCCACCTGAGACTCTTCAGGTTGCTTTTCTAAAGAAGGGCGCTAATGATGGCACTTAGCCAACTCTTGTAACAGCTTGTCTATGCTTTTACACAAACTATGGTAGGCTGTCAGAAAAACCCAGGCTCTTCTACTCACCCCCTCCAGCTCTCTCCCAGATTTTATTGTTATTCTTTGAAAACATGTTTCTAAAACCTTAAGTTCTCCCTTCTGCAATATTTTTTCCCTGTTTTCAGAGCCCTGAACTTTTAGACCACCTTGCTGGAAGGCATAAGGAAAATCCTCCCATTCTGGGATAGTCATTTCTTTTTCTAAATCCCTTCTGGCTCCTAGTAGACGTCTGATATGCGATCCTATTCTCGTTGTCAAATGTAGCTTAATTGCAAAATAGACCAGTTTCTCCAGGTAGAGGACAGAACTTAAACATTTATTTAGAAACCAGCAAACCAAATCCCAAAAGCAGCAAGCTGATTCCAGCCTAGTACCAAAGATATTCAGAAGCCATAATAATACTGAGAGCCACAGCATCCTTCAGCCTTTGCACAAACCAATACAAAATCAATATTTACTCACAAACCTATCTATCTCCTTACCTGAGTGTCCTCTCTGTCCCTCACTGTCTGGGTGGCTCTGAGCAGCTTCCTGTGTTCTCTGCCTCCCTTCAGTAAACTGCTCCCATCACAGGATCCATGTGACCACATTCAGCCTATGAAGGGGCAGAGTTTATCTTTACAGCAGGGAACTTCTTGTGGCCTCTGCTGCACCCTTCAGCAAAGTCCCTCCATCACAGACTCCAAGGGATTACATTCATTTTATCAGGGGCCAGAGTTTACTTTCAAAGAAGGGGTGGTATTGAAATTTCCCCCTAGATCTTGTAAGGGAGAGGGAATATCTTCAAATTTCCATTCCCATTACAAAGACGTAAATTCAAATTCAGCCTAACAAATTTAATTTCCTTCTTCATAAAAGGGAATAATCATGACATCTGCCTGTTTTTGTGTGGACCAAATGATATAATAATGGTAAAGTGCTGAGCTCAGTGGGCACATAGTAAGCTCTATGTAACTTTCATTCCTTTATCCATTTTTTTTTGTCACATGCCTTTTTATTTTTAATTAAATTTTATATTTATTTTTAGTTTACATCATTCATTTACACAACGTTTTGAGTTACACATTTTCTGCCCATTTTTCCCCTACCCACCACCACAAAACTGAGATCCCACTTAATATGCCCTCCCCTGATCTGTTCTCTGAAATATCTTTACCCATTCCCCCTTCAACGTTTCAGTAGAGCATGGTGGATTGCTATGACCCAGGGCCTGTATATCTTATTTCCCAGTTAAATGAAAAAAAAATAATAATAAGTATGTGCATGTATGTATGCATGTGTATATATATATACATACATACATACATACATATAAATATATATATATACATACACACACATTAAACATTTGATTTTATAGCTTTGAATTTCAGATTCTTTCCCTTCCTGTCTCATCACACACCCTTACTGGGAAGATAAGAAATTCAATATATGTTGTACATGTAGCTATGAAAAGCATTTCCATAGTGGATATTGGGAAAGAATGACTATATTTCCCTCCCTCCTATCCCATCCCCCACTTGTTCTATTCAGTACTCTAATCCTGACCCTTTTCAAAAGTATTTGCTTCCAACTTCCCTCCCCAGCAACTTTTGTACTCCCTTCCATCATGCCCCTCTCATCCCCTTCCCTCCTACTCTCCTTTAGGGTGAGATACCCTATTTAGTGTATATGCCATTACCTACCTAAGTCAAATTCAATGAGAATAAGGTTAACTCATTCCCTTTTACCTTCCTGTTCTTCCCCTCCATTGTAAAAGTTTTGCCTTGCCTCTTCTATAAAAGATAATTTACCCCATTCCCTCTCTCCCCATCTGCTCTCATTATATTCCTCCCTCAAATCTTAATTGCACCTTTTAAGTATCATCCCTTCCTATTAAATTGGTCCTGTTCCCTCTGTCTATGTATATCTGTACACACATATACAGAAACACATATGCATTCATATGCCCATATCCCGTTCTACAAAGACATATATTTGTATGTGTATGTACATTTCTATTCCCTACAACTATTCTCATCCTGAGAAAAGTTTCAAAGTTACAATTATCATTTTTCCATGTAGGAATGTAAATAGTTCAACTTTAATAAGTTCCTTATGATTTCTTTCCCTTTTTACGTTCCCATGCTTCTCTTGCTTCTTATATCTGAATGTCAAATTTGCTATTCAACTCTGGTTTTTTTCATTGCGAATGCTTAAAAGTATCTATTGCATTGAATGACCATAATTTCCCCTAAAAGATGATACTTAGTTTTGCTGCATAGGTGATTCTTGGTTTTAATCCCAGCTCCTTTGACCTCTAGAATATCATATTACAAGCCCTTCAATCCCTCAGTGTAGAAGCTGCCAGATTCTGTGTTATCCTGATTGTGTTTTCACAATATTGAAATATTTACTTCCTGGCTGCTTTTAATATGTTCTCCTTGATATGGGAACTCCAAAACCTGGCTATAATATTCTTAGGTGTTTCTTTTTGGCATCTTTTTCAGAAGGTGATTAGTGAACCTCTATTTTGCTTCTAGTTCTAAAACATCAGGGCAATTTTCCTTGAGAATTTCTTGAAAGATGATTTCCAGGTTCTTCTTCTTCTTCTTCTTTTTTAATCATGGCCTTCAGGTAGTCCCATAATTTTAAAATTATTTCACCTGTATCTATTTACATGTATTCCAATGAGATGCTTCACATTGCCTTCTAATTTTTCATTTCTTTGTATCAGTTCAATATTATCTTGATTTCTCATAAAGTCACTAGCTTCCATTTGCTCCAGTCTAATACTGAAGGAATTATTCTCTTCAGTGAGCTTTTGAGATTCTTTTTTTCCATCTGGAAAATTTGGCTTTTTAAGGCATTCTTCTCCTCATTGTTTTTGAGTCAGTTTTGCTTTATGACTTAGTCTATTTTTAAGGTATTATTTTCTCCCATCAGGTAGTTGACTTTCATTTCGTAATTTTTTTGCATCATTTTCATTTGTCTTCCCAATTTGTCCTCCACTTCTATAATTTTGTTTTCAAAATCCTTCTTATGCTCGCTATGGCCTGTAACCAGCTCATATTTTTTTTTGTTCATTTATTTACTTTTATTTTACAACATTCAGTTCCACATTCCCTTGAGTTTCATTTTTTTCTCCCTTTCCCTCTCCTCCCATGCCCTATCATGGAGCCATAAACGAGAATATAGGATCTATAAATATCTTCACATTAATAATTAGTCAGGTTTTACAGAAGTATTATAACTGATGGAATGATCAGTTGGGAAGAGGAAACACCACAAAACAAGAAAAAGAAAGAGAGTAAGTAGTTTGTTTCAATCTGCATTGAGGCTCTGCATCTCTTTCTCTGGGTGTGGGTATCCCTTTCAATAAAGAGTCTTTTGAAGTTGTCTTATGACTTTACATTACTGAGAGCGAACCAGACTACTGAAGTTGGTCGTCAAACATACATTGTGTCTGTGATTGTGTAAAGATTTCTCCTGGTCCTGCTCTTCTTGCTCAGCATCAGTTTATATAAATTTATCCAGGTTATTGTGAAGTCCATCAGCTTCTCATTTCTTATAGCACAGTAGTATTGCATTACATTCATAAACCACAACTCATTCAGCCATTCCCCAATAGATGGCCATCCCCTTGAATTCCAATTCTTTGCCACCAAAGAAAGAGGCACTATAAACATTGTTGTACATACAGGTCCTCCTCCCACTTCTCTGATCCCTTTGGTATATAACCCTAGAAATGGTATTGCTATATAAATAATCAAAGGGGATTATTTATAGTCCTATAGTCATAGTTCCAGATTGCTCTCCAGAATGGCTGGATCAGTTTACAACTCTACGAACAATGTTTTAGTGTTCCTATTTTTCCATATCCTCTCCAGCTTTTTGTCGATTTCCTGTTTTGTCATTTTAGCCAAAATGACTGGTAAGATGTGATACTTCAGAATTGTTTTGGTTTGCATTTCTCTAATCAATAGTGATTTAGAACATTTTTTTCATATGCTTATAGATATCTTCAATTTTATCTTCATAGAACTGACTGTTGATATCCTTTAACCATTTACCAGTTGGGGCATGGCTTGTATTCTTATAGATTTGACTCAGTTTTTTAATATATTTTAGAAATGAGGCCTTTATTAGAGATATTGGTTGTAAAGATTCTTTCCCAATTTTTCACTTCTATCTTAATCTTGGTGACATTGGCTTTATCTGTACAGAAGCTTTTCAATTTATTATAATAAAATTTAATTTTGCATTTTATAATGCTCTCTAACTCTTGTTTCACTATAAAGTCTTTCCCACAGCATCATACTTAAATCATGCACCCATTTCAACTTTATTGTGGTGTACAGTGTTACATATTTGTCTATGCCCAATGTTTGGCATACTACGTTCCAGTTTTCCCATCAGTTTTTGTCAAATAGTGCAATCTTGTCCCCAAAACTGGGGTCTTTAGGTTTATCAAACAGTAGATTGCTATATTCATTGGCTGTTGTTTCTCCTGTATGCAATCTATTCCACTTTTCCACTACTCTATTCCTCTTCAGTATTAAGTAGTTTTGATGACTCCTGCTTTGTAATACATATTAAAATATGGTATGGCTAAGTCACCTTCCCTAACATTTCTTTTCTTTAATTGCCTTGATATTCTGGACCATTTGTTCTTAAAAATGAATTTTGCTACTATTTTTTCTAGCTCTACAAAGTAACTTTTTGGTAAATTGATTAGTATGGAACTAAATATGTAATTCAAATTAGGAAAAATTGTCTTTTTTATTATATTAGCTCGACCCAACCATGAGCAATAGATGTTTTTTTTTTAATTAGTTAGATATGATTTTATTTGTGTGAGAAGTGCCATTGTGTTTTTGTAATTGTAGTTGTGTTCATATAAGTCCTGGGTTTGTTTTGACAGATAGATTCCCAAATATTTTATGCATATAGTAACTTTAAATGGGATTTATCTTTCTATCTCTTGGTATTGGATTTCATTAGAATCATATAACAATGCTTAGGACTTATGTGGATTTATTTTATATCCTTCAACATTGGCAAATTTGTTTATCTCAAGTAGTTTTTAAATTGATTCTTTAGGATTTTCCAAGTATATCATCATATCATCTGCAAAGATTGATAGTTTAGTCTCTTCTTTGCCTAATTTGATACTTCAATTTCTTTGGCTACTCTTATTACTACTTCTAAAATTTTTAGTACCAAATTGAATGAGAGGAGTAATATTGGATATACTTGTTTCATTTTTTATCTTATTGGAAGTGCTTTTAGTTTATCCCCATTATATATAATACTTGTGGATAGTTTTAGGTAGATGCTACTTACTATTTTAAAGAAGACTCCATTGATTCCTATACTTTCTAGAGTTTTTTTTCTTCAAATGCTTTTTAACTTCTGATTTATATCATTCATTTCAGCCAGATTTTGAGTTACAAATTTTCTCCCCTTTTTTCCCCCTACCCAGCACTGCAAAATAGCAGTCCCACAGGATATTCCCTCTTCCAATCTGCTCTCTCCCATATTTTCTCCCATACCTGTTTCAAATTTTCCAGTGGATCTCTATGCCCAAGCACCCACACATACTAGGAAGATAAGCAGTTCAGTATAGGTTGTACATGTCTGTCTAATGCAAAGCAATAACATGGTAGATATATTGTAAAAGACTGAGTATATTTCCCTCCCTCCTATGCCACCTTCCTCTTGTTCTGTTCTCTACTTTGATCCCATTCCTTTTCAAAAGTGGGTGCCTCCTATTTCCCTCCCCCGCAGCCTGCCCTCCCTTCTGTAATGGGAATGTAAATTTGGAAGGTCTTCCCTGCCCCTAGGATAAAGTGCACCTGAAGCCTGGGGTGGGAGGCTTGTTTTTCATTAGATACTTCTTGATTGGCCAGTGAGTCAATAAGGTTGTTACACTCTCTGAGCCAGGAGAAGGCTATGTAAGCCCTGATGTGTAGCTTTGTTTTGGGGCTCACTTTGTGATTTGATCTGGATTTTGGGAAGCCGTTGTCCAGAGGCCCTGGCTTTGAAAAACCCAGATGTTGAAACCCAGATGTTGATTGGGTATGGATGTAATGGTTTGAAAGTTTGGAAAGCTGTCTACTTGACCTGTTTCTGTCTTGATAATTCTGCCTGTATACTTTGAAGTTCAGGGTGCTGACCTTTTTCCCCTGAATGAGTTAAGTGATATATGTTTGACTGATTAAAGTAAGCATGTTAACCCATTTTGAGTTGCTTTCCATTAACAAACAGATCTAAGAACCTGTGTGAGCAGCCACCCTGGGGACTCTGGGGTGATACACTTTCGATCACCCCCCTCTCAACCCTCCCCACTCTCCTGGAGGGTGTGATACCCTATTTATGGTTTACTTCACTCCCTCCTCAAGCCAAATTCAATGGGAATAAGTTTAACCCATTCCCCTTTTCCTTCTTATTCTTCCCCTCCATTGTAACCATTTTCCCTTGCCTCTTCTATATGAGATAGTTTACCTCATTCTGTCTGTCCCCATCTCCTCTCATTATATTCCTCTCACTGCTTAATTTCACCTTTTAAGTATCATCCCTTCCTGTTAAATTGGCCCTGTGCCCTCTATCTATGTATACCTGTAAATATATATATATATATATTTATATATATATACACATTCATACATGTATTCACATGCCCAAATACCCTCATGTATATATATTTCTATTCCTTTCAACTACCGAGAAAAGTGTCATAAGTTACAATTATTGTTTTTTCCATGTAGGAATGTTCATAGTTCAACTTTGATAAGTTCCTTATAATTTCTTTTCCCTGTTTACTTTCTCATGCTTCTTGTATCTGAATGTCAAATTTTCTATTCAACCCTGGTTTTTTCAGCAAGAATGCTTGAAAGTCCTCTAATCCACTGAATGAACATATTTTCCTCTGAAACATGATACTCAGTTTTGCTGGGTAGGTGACTCTTGGTTTTAATCTTGGCTCCTTTGACCTCCAGAATATTATTTTCCAAGCCCTTTGATCCCTCAGTGTAGAAGCTGCTGATCATGTGTTATCCTGAATGTGTTTCCACAACATTCAAATTTTTTTCTTCCTGGCTGCTTGTAATATTCTCTCCTTGATCTGTGAATTCCTGAACCTGGTTATAATATTCCTAGTTTTCTTTTTAGGATCTATTTCAGAAGGTTATCAGTGGATTCTTTCAAACTCTATTTTGCCCTCTGGTTCTAAAACATTGGGACAGTTTTTTTTGAGAACTCCCTGGAGGATGATTTTGATCATGCCTGTGAGGTAGTCCAATAATTTTTAAATTATCTCTCCTGTATCTATTTTCCAGGTCAGTGGTTTTTCAATTGAGATATTTCACATTGCCCTCTATTCTTTCATTTGTTTGGATCTGTTTAACAGCATCTTGATTTCTCATAAAGTCATTAGCTTTCATTTTCTTCAATTTAATTCTGAAGCAATGGTTCTCCTCATTGGGCTTTTGAGATTCTTTTTCCATCTGGCAAATTCAGCTTTTTAATGCATTCTTCTCCTCATTGCCTTTTTGATCCTCTTTTCCATTTTAGTTATTCTATTTTTCAAAATGTTATTTCCTCAATCAGGCTGTTGACTCTCATTTCATAATTTTCTTGCATTTTTCTCATTTCTCTTCCCAATTTTTCTCCACTTCTCTTATCTGCTTCTTAGGGTCCTCTATAGACTGTAACCAGCTCATATTTTCCTTTGAAGCTTTTGGCGCAGGAGTTCTGACTTCACTGTCTTCCTCTTGTTCCATGCTTTTCTCCTTTTTGTCCCCAAAATAGGAGTCTAAGGTTGGAATCTTCTGTCTTATTTGTTTCCTTTGCCTGGTCATAATGCCCCTCTGTCACTTGATCCCTGGGCTTTTTGCCACAGGAGGACTCTGCTACCAGACAGGGGAGCTTTCTTTCCAAATGCTGGGGTTTTCTCAGGTGCCATAGGTATTAGATGGGTTCCCTCTCTGAAGTCTCCACACACTCTGGGAGGTTGGAGACACACCCCAGGATGTCACCATAGGCTGCAATCCAGATCCAAGAGGTTAAAGCAAGAGCAATTCCCCCTCAGACTGGTGCTTTGTCCCTCTACACTCTGAAGACCAGGAGCTGAAGCTGCCATGTGGAGGCACATGCACAGCTGCAGTGCCTCAGCTGCTTCTCCCTCCAGAATATAAAGGCCATATTGCATTCCTGAACTCCTTGTTCACAAAGTCCACACTGCACTGACCTCTCACTTTGTCCTTAGCATCTACAGATTGATAATTCTGGAAACTGCCACAGTGCTGGTGATCTGAAGTCCTTCCAGCCAGTGGCTGGTTGTGGCTCTCCTAAGTGTAAAACCTCTGGCTTATGCGAGTTTGGGCTTGGCTCTCAGAGAACTGAGCTAGCCCCTTTCTCCTGGACTTCTGTCTTCAGTGGGAAGTTGGCTTCTCTCTCTCATTTTGTGGGTTCTGTATCTACAAAGTTTGTTTAAAGTCATATTTACATGAATTTGAGGAGGTGGAAGTTGTAGCCTCGAGGAAGTCCTGTTTCTACTCCATCTATGTAACTGTTAGTGAGGATGATGAGACATAACTTATACATTTATGAATGTTGAATACAAAAATAAGTCAATTTGTCAAGAGGTGGGCAATATCCAGGAGGGGATTTGGAAAGGACTTATGAAGGTGGTAGAACAAAATTTGAAGGCAACTAGGAATTCAAAGAGGTGGCAGTTGTGAAAGGTATGAGTGATATTTATGTAAACAGCTCCTATAAAGGAATGGAGATGGCGATGAAAAATCTTTTTTGAGGAAACATGAAAAGGGTATTTTTTTCCTATTAACTTCTATATTCCTAAAAGGACAGGGGACAAAGAAGAATCCAAAATATCTCTTCCATTTTGCTTTACTTCTAATTTTCCTCTGATATCAACTTCATGTTAAATTTAGCCTTATTCAAGAATAATTCTAGATGTTAAATGATTGTTCTCTATTTAGAAAAAACTCTAACTATTGGTCTTATTGTTATTCTTTCAGTTCCTAGTATTTCCCTATTGTTCCACCTCTCATTGGTTCCTATTTAGTAACCATTCCAGTGTATTGGTATGATACAACAAAGCAGGGATTTTGCCTCTGTAGCAATAGGTATGTTTTGCCTTCTTAATGAAGGACCCATGTTGCACTTTGATAATGAGCCACAGAAGCTCCTGATTGGTTGAATATATCTTAGTGCCTGTACCTGTATCAAAGAAGATTGAATACCAAAAATCACAGCGAACTGTCACAAGGAACAGACTTTTGTGGAGGAATCTTCCCATATATTAAGTCATAAGGAAGGATTGTAGAAAGGTACCTTATCTATTGGAGTCATTCTCTCTTGGGAAGGACCGACTTCCAGTTCTCTAGCAAAAGAAGTGTGTGTGTGTGTGTGTGTGTGTGTGTGTGTGTATGTGTCTGTATGTGTGTTTGTAGATTTCTCAACTCTCTCCCCACATCTGAGCAATAATGTTGGCTGAAACATAAAGGCAAGAAGATAATCTTGTATAGGCATTTCTGACACAGGTCTTCAAGTCCTTGACTGCCTCTTTTTGATTTGTATTTATTTCCCTAAGCTCAGATCCTCCAAAAGAAATATTAAGAATACAATGTCCAGAATTTCCAGAGTAAAGATTATCTCTTGATTTTTAGGGATTAGGAATTCCTGAATTGCTTCTGACTTCCTAGATGAAAATGGTTCATTAGTAGAAGGAAAAGATGGAGTTGAATGAATTAAGAAAACCCAAACCAAATAATTTAGACTTTCTGAGTTGCTCATACAGTACAGATACAAGGAAAATATAAAATATCTCTTTAGCAGTCTCAAAGATTTGTCTTTATTTCCCAGAAGCAATTGACTATTATTTAGATGTTTTAAGTATTTACTCATTCACTCAATAGTATTTTAAGAATTTCTTTTGTTTTTAACCAAGTAAAAAAAATTAATAGTATTTTTCCAATGACATATGAAGTCAATTTTTAGCATTCAATTTTACAAAATGTTGAGTTCCAAAATTTTCTCCCTCTCTCCCTTCCCTCCCTTCTTCCTAAAATGATAAGCAATTTGTAATAGGTGAAATATGCTCAATCATATAAAACACATTTCCATATTAGTCAGAGTTGTGAAAAAAGAAACAGAACAAAAGGGAAAAACATCATGAAAATAATAAAGTGAAAATATCATGATTTGATCTGCATTCATAGTCTTTCTGTGGATGTGTATAGCACTTTCAATCATGAGTTCTTATTAATGGTCTGGGATCATTTTATTTCTGAGAAGAGCTAAGTCATTCTTAACTGATTATCACACAATGTTGCTATCACTGTGCACAATGTTCTTCTTGCTCAGCTCATTTCACTTTAAAAAAATATTTTATTTTTAGTTTTCAACATTCTTTTCCATAAGATTTTCTAAATTTTCTCCACATCATTCCCCTAGCCCCTCCCCCAAGATGGAGAGAATTCTGATTACCCCCTTTCCCCAGTCTGCCATCACTTCTATCACTCCCCACCTCTTATTCCCTTCCCCCTTATTTCCTTGTAGGGCAATAGATTTATTTACCCATCATTATATCTTATTTCTCAGTTGCATATAAAAACAAATTTTACAATCTGTTTTTAAAACTTTGAATTACAATTTCTTTCCCTTCTTCCCTCCCCAACCACCCTCATTGATAATGCAAGCAATTCAATATAGGTTATACATGTGTAGTTATGCAAAACACTTATGTAATAGTCATGTTGTGAAAGACTAACTATATTTCCCTCCATCCTATCCTTCATCCCCACCTATTCTATTGTCGCCTTTACTCTGACCTTTCTCAAAAGTGTTTGCTTCTAACTACTCCCTCTCTCTGCTTATCTCCTTCCTCCCTTACTTTCGTGTAGGGCAAGACACTCAATTGAGAGTGTATGTTATTCCCTCCTTAAGTCAAATCCAAGGAGAATAAGGTTCACTCATTCTGGCTCAGATACTCCCTCCTCCCCTCCATTGTGAAACCTTTTCTTACCTCTTTTATGTGAGATAATTTAACCCATTTTATCTGTCCCTTTCTCCTTCTACCAATATATTTTTCTTTCACCTTTTAATTTTTTTGAGATATTACCCATTCATATTCAACTCTCCCTGTGCCATCTATGTATGTATGTATATATGTATGTATGTATGTATATATGTATGTATGTATGTATGTATGTATCTATCTATCTATCTATCTATCTATCTATCTATCCAGCCAGCCAGCCATCCATCCATCATCTATCTATCTATCTATCTATCTATCTATCTATCTATCTATCTATCTATCTATTTACATTTCTATCTTTCTAGGCTACTCGTGTGGGATACTTTCCTGCTTTCTCATCTTATGCCTCACTACTTTATGTACAGTGCTTAAGTGGCAAGGGTTCCAGGAACTGCCAGAATGTTATGAGCCTCCCTTGAACAGAAGGAACATTAGCAGGTAGCGGTGAGTCAAAGTTCTGAAATATTTGGCCCAGGCATGGGGGAACAAGGCTCAAGCGTGACCTTGGCATGGATTTGTGCCCATGGCAAATCCCTCTTAGCTAAGTCTCTACATTGCCGCTATGCTGCCCCTTTTTTTATTAGCAAGCAGTTTGAGGCTATGGATTTCTGTATCCATTACTGTTAGCCATAACCCCGTTAAGGGGGTGAGGCATGGCAAAATAAAGCATGCTACCACCAAAATACTTAGCCAAAGCAGTAGGTGGAGAAGCATAGAAGTTATATCTTGAAATGATTTAACAAGTTCCAAATTATGTAGAATTTGGTTGACCAATTTTGCAAGGTCGGCCCCAGGGATATGGCTATGATCAATATTATGGATGGCATTAGTTAGCACATTCAAGTCTGCTACAAGATCACTATTGTTCCATGCTCCTTCGGGATGATTTTTGATCAGGGTCCACTCTATCAAAGTGGAATTGTAGGGAATTTGGGTTTCACAAATATAAGTATAACTATAATCACACTACAGTTTTGTGTTCTACTATCATTACTCACTATTGATATCTAATAATACATTGTGTGAGATTACAATTTCTACAAGCAATATTCCAATATAAAAAAAGTTATGTTCATACAATTAAGTTGATAATGGTTACAAAGGCTATGACATCAGTCTGGTTACAGGAGGAAGGCAGATACAAATAAATAATGCTGTAATCAATACAGGTAAAATATGCAAAATTATATACATCAAATTAAAATGAGTTATGATAACTTCAACAATGTTGAAAATATTGTATTGGCAATGTTTCTGGATCAATTCCAGGGTGATGACTATTGTGAATGTTTTCTGATATAGTTTGCAATATTTGAATTAGGCCAAACATCAAGAATTTTGAAACATATTTTGTCCCAAGAAACACTAGGATTAGAGCTAATATATGACAAAGGATTTACAGAAATATATGTATATCTGGAATCACATCAAAATAACAGTCAAGTTGGGAATGTTTCTAATTCATAATCTAAATACAATGCTAATTGTTCCAATGCATAAACTCTATAGACAAGCTTTTTATCAATGGCTTTCTGTGGTACAAAGCTAATGAAACATTCTTTGCCTAATGATCTACAAAGTTAACAGTTTAAATTTCTCCTTGTAATGACAAGGAAAAGATTGTGATAAACCCAAGTAAAGAAGTAACAGTTACTATGCTAGTAATAAAGAGTCTAATAATTTTTTTTGGCATTTCAGATACTCTGCTATACCATGCATGAGATAATTTTGTAGAAAAAAGAATGAAAGAGGGTTGTACAATCATTAATACAATAGCATCAATAGAATAGATACATTTTTAAAGAATGCAGTTAAAGCAGGTTATATACCAGTAGAATGTAGTATGATTTCATACCATTTGTAAATGTTTTAAATTGGTAGATTGGGGGAGTCAAATATATGAAGTTACATAAGAAGCAATTATAGTGCTAGGGGGTATAATACTCAAGACTTCAATCACATCAGTTTGTATTGAAATCAGGGTGATCATAGGAAGAAACACAAATTCTGGTTTTACAGGTTTCAGTTCTTTGGCTTGATATGATAAATGGTCAATCTGCCCCCATGTGGGCAAAGATTTTCATAAGTAAAAACCTACTTGTTTTAGCTGTAACCACTTTTTTAACTGCAGGTAAAGGTGTAAATACCTGGTTTTCTATATGGAAGATATAAAGACCTTAAGACATAAGTGACATAACAGTTTTTATAAAAATTCTTTCTCTAGTTTTTAGTTTCAATAAAATTCAGATTAAAAATTTGCTTTATCAAACAATATTTCTGGCTTACAATGATCCTTAAATTTTTACTATATAATAGAATTTTACTACAATTTAGGAATACCATAATAACGCAATGACAGTAATTATATTCCCAAATTATCACAAGCAAAAATTATTTATGAAAAATTGGGCTTATCAAGTGCAGAGATTTTTCTCCTTTCCTCACAGCTGCAGAATCTGATCATGTATTTAGGAGTTTGAGTGGAGAGGTTCATCTGCTTGTCTAGGAATGTGTGGGTTTCAGGATGCCTCAGGGCTGTTGCTAGTGGGGTCCTAGATAAATTTAGTATGCCTCCTCCCTTTTGCCAGATTGGGAAGGGTAAAGAAAATTCCCTAATATTCTTCAGCACTCTCTCTGATCTAGGATGAGAAGCTTTAATAAGTTTTTGTAAAAATGTTTTCATCTGTTTTAACTTGTACTTCAGTAAGCTTCAGTGCTATGGTTATTCCTTTAAAAAATTCTTAAAAAGTGAAAGCTTTTAACTTGCAATTAGAGGGAGTGGGAGTCTGGGAAAATCCAGTGGCATGCCTTGTCCCTTCTCCCTCATAATGGAGAGGTCAAAGCTTTCACGTCTGAGGTGTTTCTTATTCAGATCTTTGTATTATCCCATTTCCCCTTAGTGCAAAATAGAATAATAAATTCAAACTTATTAAGTTAGGTGTGACCCACTTAACTTTTCATAGCTCCAAAATTAACCAGAATGAATTAAATCAACTTACAGTTGCATTCTGATAAGCATTTTTTTTCTAATAAGTGAGAGAGCAAATGGTTAAATGCTCGTCCATTTGCCTCTTAGATCTGAGCGGGAAAAACTCCCTTATGTTATCTCTTTTTTGGCATTAAACTTGGCCAGAGTTGAAATGAAGATAAAGAGATTTCAAACTTTTTTGCTCTCAAAAACCTTTGTTCAAATAATTTCTACGTGTCTTAAACTTCGTATCCAGGCTCCTCTCTTTGCTACATGCTTAAACTTATTTCTTTCTAATTCTGACCTGACAGTTCTCCTACACTTTTGCCATTACCAAAAATAAAATAATTTTTCTCTTTTTTCCTCACTCCCTTCCAGCCCACAGCTTGTGTTCTCGTGTACAAAAAGGGAGGGCGTGGTGGTGAAAGAGAAAACATCAATCCAAGGAAATTCCAGCAGTCCAGCTACATTTTAAATCTTATAGAATGACAAATTACTCACACTCATTCTCATGACGACACATAAAGAAAGCAGAATACAAACAAAAAAATAACAGAATGCATCCAAAAGCTCACAGAGAATTGTAGGAGATATCCTGAAAAGTTAAACAGTTGCTTGACTCTCCAGATAGTAATAGAGGCCAGGAAAGAGTTAATTGATAATTTTCTTTTTTATCTGTTTCTAATACAGACAGCTGCATAACCCTGAATTTTCGAGCTACTTTGGCACTTTCATTTCTGATGTTAAACATATTAAACATGTTAATTTAAACATTAATTTACTAAACATAAATTTAATTTATTAAATTACTATATTAATTGATTTATTATACCTATTTATTAACTTTTATTCAACATAAACATGTTAAAGGTTAATATATTCCATAGAAAAAAGGAAAACGGGGAAATTTTGGAGTCCCTCCTCCATTAGTCTCTCACTCCTCTGTCACCCCTATTACTAGATACACTGTACCACCCTTTGGACAACAAGGGTAACTGTTTCACACATGTTAAAAACTCCTGCTATTCCTTCTTGACAGAAAAACTGCCCTTTCTTTCACTACTTTCTTTAATACTTGAAAATATTGTTCCTAATCTTTGAACTGTGCCTGACCCATCTTGGTCAAGACTCCTGTTTCAGCCTGTTGAAATAAAATAACTAAAAAAGTACCCTTACTAGTTTCTTTAAGAGTATCAAATAATATTCCCAGTCTCTACTTTTGTGTTGTAATTGTCCTATTTTCTCCTGACAGCTTTTTACTGAGTCCAGGCTCATCTGCTTACATGTTATTATGCTCCCTACTGATCCCACTCAGCCTGGTAATCATCCCTGCCCTAACTCTGCCAGATCATTGTCCCTTCATTTTATCTTTAAATGCTGGCCAGCTTCACTGTGCTGGGATACTGTTTATAATCCTCTCACCCCCTTTACATTTTTCTATGATGCAATGGTTGTGAAGGTACCTGTACGCTGATAGCTGAAGGTTTTCTTTTTCTCTGGAGTCCCAAGGAAACCACTCTCCTCATACTTTCTTTCATGTCCCTGTTCTGGGCACCACTTGATGCCTGCACCTTGCAGCACCAACTGAAATAGGAGAGCACAGAATGAATGAGGAATCGTGGGTCAGGCAGAGATTTAAGTCACACATATGTTTATTGCATGGATGCTAATCCAATTCCATTTAAGGACCTGAGCATTAGATTTTATATACTATAGCTGAAGCACTTACATAATACTTTCTCTTGGGAAACTTCATGTATTTTGTAACCTGAGGCACCAAACTTGCAACTTTGCAGGAGATTACTCCTGTGGGATGCTTCCCTGATTTCTTATCTTATGACTCACAACTTTATCTATATTACTCAAGCAATCAGGGTTCCAGGAATGGCCAGAATGTTCTGAAATCCCCTTGCATGGAAAGAAGATTAGCAGGGGATGGTGAGTGAAACTTCTGAGATATTTGGTCCAGGTGTTTGAGAACAAAGTTCAAGGGTGACCTTGGACTGGATTTGTGCCCGTGGCATTCTCCATCTGTCTGTCTGTCTGTCTGTCTGTCTGTCTGTCTGTCTGTCTGTCTATCTATCTATCTATCTATCTATCTATCTATCTAGTTCCTCCAACTATCATTACATGGAGAAAGGTCTCATGAGTTATAAATACCATCTTTCCATGTAGGAATGTAAATAGTTTGACTTTATGTAGCAGCAAGCACCCCAGGGTCCCCAGGCTGTCTGCCCACACAGGTTCTTAGATTTGCTTTTTCTAAAGGAAATCAATTCAAATTGGGTTGACAAGATTATTTAATCAATCAAACATATATCATTTACCTAGTTCAGAGGAAAAATATAAGCACCCTGATCTTCAGAATATACAAAGGTTACAAGCATAAGTTAGAAGAACCTTTCAGCAGACAGGCTTCCAAACTGTCCAACCATTACATACATCGATCCCTAATCACAATTACTAGAGAGGGAAGCATTAATATCTCTGTTTTCAAAGCCAGGGGGCTCCCAACAACTGCTGCCCAGAGTCTCATCTGGTCAAATCACACAACACTTCTCAAAGTGAGACCCAAAGCAAAGCTTCACATCAGGGATTATATAGTCTTCTCCTGGTTCAGAGAATATAACAACCTTCTTGATCCACTGCCCAATCACAAAGTATCTCCTGGGAAACAAGCCTCCCATCACAGGCTCCAGGTGCACTTAAGCCTAGGGACAGGGAATATCTTAAAAATTTACATTCCTATAACACTTTTGTAAGTCCATTATGATTTCTCTTTTCTTTTTGTCTTTACCTTTTTCTATTGATTCTGGCATTTGAAAGTCATTTTTGTTTTCTGTTCTTCTCATTAAGAATTCGTGAAATCCCTCTATATCATTGAACATCAATTTTCCCCTCTGAAGTATTATATTCAGTTTTGCTGGACAGATGATTCTGGGTTTTAATCCTAGCTTATCTGACCTCCAGAATAGTATATTCCAAGTCCTACAATCCCTTAATGTGGAAGTTGCTAGAACTCCTTTTATCCTGAGTGTATTTCCAAAGTATTTGAATTGTTTCTTTCTGGCTGCTTGTAATATTTTTCTTTGAGCTGGGAATGCTGGAATTGGACTACAATGTTCCTAAGAGTTTTCCTTCTGGGATCTCTTTTAAGAGTTGGATCAGTGGACACTTTCCATTGCTATTTTACATACTGCTTCTAAAATATCAGGGTAGTTTTCCTTCAAATTTTCTTGAAAAAATGATTTCTAGGCTCTTTTTTTGATCATGGCTTTCAGGTAGTTTAAAATTTTTTTTAAGTTCTCTCTGCTGTATCTATTTTCCAGGTCAGTGGTTTCTACAAGATATATTTCACATTATCTTCTATTATGTTCGTTCTTTTAGTTATGTTTTATAATTTCTTGATTTTTATCATAAAATCAGTAGCTTCCAAATGCTCCATTCTAATTTTGAAGGAATTGTTTTCAGTGAGCCTTTGAACCTCCTTGTCAATTTGACCAATTCTGCTTTTTAAGGCATTCTTCTCTTCATTGGCTTTTTGAACCTCATTGGTATTAGGGTTATGGGGTTTAAACATTGTCCCTTATCCTTGAACTTGATGACATAGCATACAGGAAGGGGTGGGGAAAGAGGAAGAAGAAGCCAAGCTAGAGAGTGTGTGGTGACTGGAAGCATGGCAGCAACAGCAGTGGCAGTGGCAACAGCAGTGGCAGTTGTGGTGGCATGAACTCCTATTTTTGAGCCATCCAGAATTTCTGCTAAACCCTCCTGCTAAGGACTGCCAGGGACAGGAAATGTGGGGGAGCAGAGCAGCTGGTAGCAAGATTCAGGTACACTGAAAAGTTGTGGTGAGTGGGGAAAGGAGGATCTTTGCCTGAGTTAGCCTGTTCTGTTTTGAAGGCTTGAGAATGTGTGTGTTTACTACATTAGCTAAATGGGCCAACTTCATAACTACTGTGATGGCTTTGACTTTCTGGTTTTGGGACTCATATTTATGGTGTTTGAATAAATGTTCTAGCTTTATCCCTCATATAGGCAGACTGGTATATGGTGTGATGAATAACCATATCAGCATGTTTATAGTTACCATAGGCATT
Source organism: Petaurus breviceps papuanus (assembly GCF_028583685.1). Taxonomy (NCBI): domain Eukaryota; kingdom Metazoa; phylum Chordata; class Mammalia; order Diprotodontia; family Petauridae; genus Petaurus; species Petaurus breviceps. The sequence continues at coordinate 72,795,441 of NW_027185655.1, forward strand.
GTGAATATTGCATTGTTGATAGAAGAGTAAATAGCCAGAAGATTCAGAGATAAAATAGGTTGACAAGAATGGAATTGTTTACTGCTCTTTTGAGAGCAGGGGTGGATTTTGGAATAATAGATGGCATTCCCACTGAAGAGCTGAATAAGATGTACCAAGAAAAGGTACTTAACATGAGAATTAATAGGGAAGCAGGAACTATCCCTGCAGGTACTCCTGAATCATTATATCTACATTTGCCACACCTTCAGGGAGAATCTGAATCATTGTATCCAAGTTGGCCCCAAGTTCAGGGAGACTAGGAAATAGACTGAGCCCCAGCCCAGATTAAAATATATACATATTGATGAGATTGCAGACAACATATAGGTTTAAAAATATATTGGAAGAATGGATCAACTACTGTAACTAGGGCTTTGCTGGACAGGTTGGCTGAGGCCACACTTATCTATAAAAACCCTGATAAGTTTAAACATGGAATTTCTATTACCATTACAGGTCTTGGAGGGGCTGAAATATCAGGCACACAAGTTAAAATAACAAGGAAAATTGGGCAATTATCTAAGAAAAAATACACTGTGGTTGTTGTACTCATAACTGAATACATCATTGAAATAAATATATTGAGAGGTATGACTCTGAATTTATCTGAAGGAATATAACAATTCACTGTAAGGAAGATAGGAATTAATACAGTTTTACTGCGTTTACTTGAACCTTCTGAAGGAATTACTTTAAAGCAGTATAAAATGCCAGGTGGGCAACTTGAAATTACAACTAGTATTAAGGAATATGTTTAATGAGGAGTGTTAGTCCCTACAACCATATGATGGAATAATCCTGTCTGGCCAGTATGCAAATCAGATGGGACATGGAGAATGACTGTGGATTACTATTCCAGATACCATCACCTTAATAGAAAGAATACAGAAATATGATGGGACTTGGTATGCAGTTATTGACTTGTCAAATGTCTTCTTCACCATCCCAATAGAGCCTAAAAAATGATTCCAGTTCACTTTCACTTGGCAGGGTAGACAATATACTTTCACCTGCTTGCCCCAAGGACACCTGAATAGCTACACTATTTCCCACTGGATTTTGGCTGTACAGTTGGATGAATTAAAGCCACCTGGTGTACAGCTTACCCAATACATTGATGATATCATGACACAGGGAAATGATGCAAAAGAAGTGGAGAGGAGTTTGACCCTTCTAATTGAGCATATGAAAAGTAAAGGGTGGGGAATAAACCTTGAAACGGTTCAAGGAACAAATGTAAAATTTTGGGGTATACAATAGAACAAGGGATGACAAGAGAGTCTTCCACAAACCTGACAAAAGATTCAAGATTTTCCCACCCCTCCTGATAAGAAGGAGGCCCAAAAGTTCATGGGATTATTTGTATACTGGAAGCACCACATTCCACATTTGTGATAGATTTTGAAAACTATATGTACTCACTGGAAATAAATATGAATTTGGTTGGGGATTTCAGCAGAATAAAGCTTTTGAAGAATCTAAGGCTGCCATATGATAGGCCCTAGATTTGTGGCCTAGGAAAAATGGACCAGTTGAATTACAAGTGACTGTACAAGATGATTACAAAAACTGGAGCTTATGGGAAACCAACAAAGCCAAAATGTACACTGGCAATTTTGGTCTAGGAAATTCTCTTCATCTGGAGTCTAGTATACACCTTTTGACAAGCAGTAATTAGCGGCTTATTGGCCTTTGGTGGATCCTGAACAGATGACTCTGGGCCATGAAGTGATATTAAGACCTGGACTCCCTATTATGTCCCAGGTTCTCACAGAATTGGACAAGCTCAAGAGGCTAGTATAATCAAATGGAAGTGGTATATTCAAAATAGAGTGAAAATAGGCAAAAGTGGAGTCTCTGCTCGATACGAATCTATAGCAAACATAGAAACTGAGAAGAATGACATACCCCCTGAGCCAAAGCAACAGTTGGTACAGTCCTCTTTAAAATGAAATGAGGAATATGATGGATTAACTGAAGAAAAACAGAGACATGCATATTTTACTGATGGAACAGCGAAATATTTGGGCCAAAAAAGACATCAGGAACAGTAGCCTATAACCCATGTACCAGAAGGACTTGGGAAAGTACTGGAATAGGTGGAAGTAGTCAATATGCTGAGCCATCAAAATAGAACAAGGAGGACAGTGTCATATAATCACTAATTCATGGGTGGCAGTTAATGGGTTAGCTACATGGATGACCAAGTGGAAAAATCAAAATTGAGAAATTCATGGCAAACAAGTCCAAGGCAAAGAATTATGGGAAGATACCTGGAACTTGTCTTTGGTCACTGATTTGTCAGTTTGTCATGTAGACCCTCATGTGGCCCTCACAACACCATAATGTGAGTACAATGATCATGCTGATTGACTGGCAAAGATTGCTACTGAACATGTTTTCCCTACTTTGACAACTGATAATCCATTGTTAGCAAAATGGGTCTGCCAAATAGCTGGCCATATGGGGGCCCAGGCTACACACCAGTGGGCACAAGATTGAGGAATTAGTATCTATTATTAACTGTTAAAACAAATAGCAGAAGAATGTCATATATATCATTTGCAAAAAGAGACAACTATTTCTCAGATAAAACTGGAGATTTAGCAAGAGGAAAGGTGCCAGCCCAAATCTGACAAACAGATTATTTTGGTCAACTAACTCAAGATAAAGAATGGAGATTTAAATGTACTTGTGTTGACACCTATTCAGACGTGCTTGTGGCTTGTCCTTATCAGGATGCAATGCTGAAAAACACTTGTAAAATTCTAGATCTCAAAGTCTATATTATGAAAGCCCCAATGCAGAAAGTGACAAAAGGTCTCATTTCAAAGGTAATGAAATGCAGAAGTATTGTATACCAAACCATATACAATGGATATATCATATTCCATATTATCCACAATTATCTGGGTTAATTGAAAGGATGAATGAATTATTGAACTAACAGTTAAGGAAGTTAACTTGCAATAATTTGCATCAACATTGGAAGGACTATTTGATTATGGCTTCATGTAATTTCAAAAATAGACCTTTAGGAGGAAGTATACCTCTAGTCAGAGTGATGACCCCACATCTGCAAATTAGAAAACAACAAACACATAAGATCCCAATTATTGACTAGTGGACTTTGAGGCCAGATTTCTGAGCATGGTATTCAGTAACACCTGTTTCTTGGTGGGGTATGATTTACATATTTTAGAAGACTCTTGATTGGACAGAAAAGGAATAAGAAAAATCTCCACTGGGACATTCACAAGAATTCCTAAAAATTATTTTGGACAGATTTTACCCAAATCAGGATTAAGAGATCAAGAAATACATATATTGGCTGTAGTAATGGATTCTAATTATCAAAGAGAAATTGTTGTGACATTCCATAAATTAGATGAAGGGCTCATACAGATTCATAAAAAGGATAGGATAGTTCAAGTGATTGTCATTCCTTGTAAGACAATAGCACTTGTAAAAACTGACCCTCCTTGCAAAAGAAATATCAGAGTAACTGAAGGATTTGGTTCTACTGATAAAATAAAATTGGCAGCTAAAGTATGGATAAAATGCAAGGCAGATGATGTTTCAAAGACTGTGGAGATCATAGCACATGGGAAGGATAAAACTTTAACTATTATTTATTCAGGAGAAGATGATTGCAAAATTTTACCCTTAACTCATATATTCTAACAAGAGTGAGGCTACAAAAGTGGGCTCATGGACTCCAGTATCATGGATGATCCTATATCAACCTGGTTTCTGGTTATTGTCTCTGCTTCTTTTAGGCTTTTTGTCTGTTCATTTTGTTTGCTAGATTTTTTCCCCAGGCTTCATACCCTCCCCCTGTAGATACCTGATAGCTTAAGCTGGTGTATCAGACAGCACCCCAGCATCCCCAGGGTGGCTTCCCACACAGGTTCTTAGATCTGCTTTGTTAAAGGAAAGCAACAACTCAAAATGGGTTAACAATTTAATCAGTCAAATATGTATCGGTTACCTAGTTCAGGGGGAAAGGTCATCACCCTGAATACAGAGTATACAGACAGAATTATCAAGACAGAAACAGATAAAGTAGACAGGTTTCCAAACTGTCCAACCATTACATCCATACCAAACCAACATCTGGGTTTTTCAAAGCTGGGGGTCTATCAACAACGGCTTCCCAGAGTCTCATCTGATCAAATCACAGAACAATTCTAGAAGTGAGCCCCAAAGCAAAGCCTCACATCAGAGATTATATAGGCTTCTCCTGGGTCAGAGAATGTAACCATCCTCTTGACCCACTACCCAATCACACAGCATCAAGGTGTGGGCATTCCTGAAAACCAAGCCTTCTGCCACAGGCTCCATGTGACCACATTCAGCCTATTAGGAGGCAGAGTATATTTTCAAATCAAGGAAGGTTCTCAGAGTCTCTTAAGCCTATCAAAGGGCCTAAGGGAAGGGAAGATCTTTAAATTTGCATTTCCATTACAGCTGGATGTCATCCCCTTTCTGCAACTGTGATGTGTCACCCCTGGACCTGGAATCAAGCACATTTCAAATGCTGTCTAAAGAACTGACCTCTCAAATTTGACACCTTGGGACAGGGACTGCTCTATGTCCTATTTCACCAGCAAGTAGCCATGGAAGAAGAGACCTTTGCCTCTTACTCAAAGACCCTGGTGCCCCATTTGTTCAGGGGGAATGATAGGGAGCGTGTGCTAAAATTTCACCCTAAAATGTTGTTTTATGTGTTTATTGTGTGCTATCCTTTTTATATTGTTGTAAAATTCTGTTGACACCATTTACTCCTAAAATTCCTGTTGACCTATGTAATGAAATGTATTGTTTACATATTTTTGCCAAGTAAGTGACAGGAAATATCTTGGGTCTGAATGTAAGAGCTATGGGATTTAAAGATCATCCATGGCCTTTGAACTTGCTGATGTAGCAGGAAGAGGTTGAGCAAGATGAAGCAGAAGCCAAGCTAGAGTGCTTGGTGACAGTAAGTGTAGGAGCAGCAGCAGCGGCAGCAGCAGTGGCAGTTGTGGTGGCATGAGATCCTGTTTTTGAGCCAGCCAGAATTTCTCCTAAAGACTCCTGCTGAGAACTGCCAGGGACAGGAATTGCGGGGGACTGGAGGTGCTGGGAGCAAGCTGTGTGGACACTGGGCAGTTGCCATGAGTGGGGAGAGGAGGCTCTTTGCCTGAGGTAGCCTGTTCTGTTTTGAAGGCTTGAGAATGTGGATGTTTATTACTTTAACTACATGTGCCAATTTCATATCTACTGTGAAGGCTTTGATTTTCTGATTTTGGGATTCAGTTTTCTGGTATTTGAATAAATATTCTAGCTTTATCTTTCATTTAGAGAGCCTGGTATATTTTGTGATTAATAACCATATCAGCATATTTATAGTTACTGTAGGCATTGTTGATACATTTGGTCATTGGTTTTATTTTCTTCAGTATTTTTGGGGTCTCCTTTAGCAAGCTGTTAACTCGTTTTTCATGATTTTCTTGCAATACTCTCATTTCTCTGCCCTATTTTTCCTCTCCTCTCAAAATCCTTTTTAAGCTATTCCATGACTGGCGAACAATTAATATTTTTTTCTTTGAGGCTTCAGATGTAGGAGTTTTGACTTGTTGTCTTCTTATGGTTTATTTTGTTGTCTGCTTTGTCACCAATGCAAGATTAAATAGTCCGATATTTTCCCTTTGTTTACTCATATTCCCCGCCAAATACTTGACTTACTAACTCCTTATAAAGTCAGGACTTTGAGTCCAGGGGGGGTGACACTGGATGTCATAATAAGTGTAATGTCCCAGGCTTCAGATATTTTGTATCAGCTCCTGTATACCCCAACTTTTGTTGCTGTTGCTGCTGCTGCTGCAGCTACTGCCACAAATATCATGTCTGCCACTGGGGCTGGTGTCTGACTGCATGTCATTATCTGTGACCCATAGAGCTCCCCCATTGACTTTCCTTGCTATTCTCTGAATTTATCAGTTGAGAAGTCTGGAAAACACCACAGATGTCCATGATTCAGTCCCCTGAGGCCTATTTGGCCAGCTTTTTTTATTGTATTTTTTTAATTTCATTTCATTTATTATATTATATTATATATAAATATAAACTATTATATATTTTTATTTTATTTTTCAATATATATATATTTTATTTTGGCTCACACCAGACTGCACTCCATTCCCTGCCTGCTGTGATATACCTTTCTTATTGGCCTTACACTCTGCTTTGGATTATAAATGTTTCACTCTGCCATTTTGTGGGTTCTGCACCTCTGGATTTTGTTTCATCGTTTTTATTTATTTATTTTTTTGCTTTTTAGAGGGGGGGAAGACAGGGCAATTGGGTGTAAGGGACTTGATTAAGGTCACATGGCTAGTAAGTTTTAAGTGTCTGAGGCCGGACTTGAACTCAGATCCTCTTGACTCCTGGGCCAGTGCTCTACTCATTGAGCCACCTAGCCACCCTTGTTTAGTCATTTTTCACACATATTTGGAAGGGTTTATGGGTGAGCTCAAGGAAGTCCACGCTTTTACTCTGCCATCTTGGTTCCGTTCCCTATTCATTTCACTTTGTATCTATTCATACAAGTTCTTCCATCTTTTTTTCTGAAATCTACCTTCTAATTATTTCTTATTACACAATAATATTCCATTTTATTAGTCATTTTTGATGCCAAATTTGTACATTGTCTAAACCTGAGTCATAACTAAGTTTTATTTAAGATATGTTTCCCAGAAAACTAGGGGTGGAGGCATAAAACGTCAGAGTTCAAGAAAATCCTAACTCCACTTTTGATCAACTCACATGGAATCCAGAAACAGGTTCTTGGGTACGTAAATTAAAAAGTGGAGTCAGAATTTTCTTGAACTCTAACATGTTATGCCTCCACCTCTAATTGAAAGCATGCTTGCTTTATCTGTTTAAAGGAAATGAAATAAAACCTCAAAATTGTTTTATTTGGCTATCATATTATTATAAGTTATATTAAAAATTATTTCATCTACTTATTTTGACTTTGTGTCTCATGTAAAATTTTCTGAAATCCTTTTGTCACTTAAATATTGGGAATTCTGTCAATTCCATTTATATGTTGGCTATAGAAACTTCATCAGAAATACTCTATGCAAATATATATATTTCCCACTCCATAATTTATTTTCATGGTTAAACTAGTATGGTATTGTTAGTGCAAAAGCTTTTTAAACTGCTTCCAATCAGAATGTTCTTTGATAAATTTTATGATCTCTGGTCCTAGTTCTGCTAAGCATTTTCTACCTGGACATAATTATGTAAGTTTCTTCACTGATGATTGTAGGTGCTTTAAAAAAAAATAATGAACATGTTTTTATTTGAATTGTATTTATATTTTGAATTTATAGGCATTTTATGTATAATAATTGCTTGTCTAAACCTAATTTCTGCCACATTTTTTTCAAGTCTATTTTTTTTTTTGTATAGACAATACATTTCTCAGTACTTTTAGTTCTTGGATTTATTAAACACAGATAAGTTAGGCTAATTCCTTCTGGTTCTTGCTTATCTAATCTTTCCCAAAATACTTTAAAGAATAAAATGGGGGTCAGAGTCAAGATGGTGAAGTAGACACAGGACTTCTTTGGGACTCTGGCCTCCATCTCCCCCAAGTCATGCAAAAGGTGACTCTGAACAAACTTTGGAGCTAGAGAAAGCACAAAATGAAATAGAGAAGCTAACCTACCATTGAGGACAGCCTAGCAGGTTAGTAGGTAAAGGCCAGTAAAGCACTCTGGGAGACGACCCCAGACAAGCAGGGTGTTTAGCCTCAGAGCCCCCAGACCAGCTTCTGCCTGCAAAGACTTCAGATCAACAGCAGCTGTGGCTGTTTCCAGAATTATCAACACATAGATGCTGAGGAAAAAGTGAGAGGTAAGTGCAGTGTGGACTTTGGGATTCAATAGCTGGGAGTACTGTCGGCATTTGACCCTGGGTCCAGAAGTGATTGAGGCCCCACCGCAATGCAGCTGTAGCCACATGGCTGCTTCAGCTCCTGGCCTGCAGATTGTAGGGGCACAAAGTGACCAGTCTGAGGGGTAGTCACTTATGCTTTAACCAGGTGGATCTGGATTTCAGTCTAGGGTGGAAGTCCTGGGGTGAGTGACCAGCTAGCCAGAGCGCATGGAGGCTTCAGAGAGGCCAACCAATTAATAGCTCCAGCAGTAGAGAAAACACTAGTGTTTGGGACAAAGCTCCCCTGTCTGGTGGCAGAGTCCTACTGTAGCAAAACTCAATTATTTGAGTGGCAATATGAGCAAGCAAAGGAAGCAATACAAACAGAGCAACCAAACTTTACACTCCTTTGTGGGGGGCATAAAGAATCAAAGCATCAAAAAGGAGGAAGACAAAGTCAGAACTCTAACACCAAAAGCTTGCAAAAAAATATGAGTTGGTTACAGGCCATAGAGGAACATAAGAAGAATTTTGAAAAGCAAATAAGAGAAGTGGAGGAAAAATTGGGAAGGGAAATGGGAATGATGCAAGAAACTTATGAAATGAGAGTCAACAACTTGACTGAAGGAAATAACACCTTTAAAAATAGACTAACTCAAATGGCAAAAGAGGTTCAAAAAGGCAATGAGGAGAAGAAAGCCTTAAAAAATCCTAATTTGCCATATGGAAAAATAATATCAAAAGCTCTCTGAAGATAATAATTCCTTTAGAATTTGATTGGAGCAAATGGAAGCTAATGACTTTATGAGAAATCAAGATACTATTAAACAGATCCAAACAAATGAAAATAAAAAAAAAGAAGGCAATGTGAAATGTCTCCTTGGGGAAACCATTGACCTAGAAAATATATATAGAAGAGATAATTTTAAAATGATTGGACTACCTGAAAGACATGATAAAAAAAAAGACCCTAGAAACTTTTCTTCAAGAAATTCTCAAGGAAAACTGCCCTGATGTTTTAGAAACAGAGGGCAAAATAGAGGTTGAAAGAATCCACTGATCACCTCTTGAAAAAGACCATAAAAGTAAAAGTTCTAGTAATATTATAGCAAGGATCTGGAGTGTCCAGATCAAGGACAAAACATTACAGGCAGCCATGAAGAAACAATTTGAATATTGTGGGAACACAATCAGGATTATACAGCATATGGCAGCTTCTACACAGAAGGATCGAAGGGTTCGGAATATGATATTCTGAAGTTCAAAGGAGCTGGGATTAAAAACAACAATCTCTCAAATCTGGCCTCAGACACTTAACAAAAATCTTGCTGTGTGACCTTGGGAAAGTCACTTAACCCCAAATGCCATACCTTCCCCTCTCCAAAAAAATAACAATAATAATGAAAAAATAAAAATAAAAGTGTTAAAATAAAATCAAGAATCAATTACCCAGAAAAACTGAGTATCATTTTTTCAGGGGAAAATATGGTCATTCAGTACAATTGGGTGGTTTCAAGCCTTCCTGATTAAAAAAACAGAGTTGAATAGAAATTTTGACATTCAGATACAAGAAACTGAGAAGCATGAGAAGGTAAACAGGGAAAATAAATCACAAGGAACTTATCAAATTTGAAATATTTGCATACCTACATGGAAAAAGGATAATTGTAACTGATAAAACTTTTCTCAGTATGAAAATATAGTTGAAGAGAATATGTGTGTGTGTATATATGTGTATGCATGTATATATCTTTATGTATACATATACATGCATATATATATATGTCTATATAGGATGGTATATGGGTATATGAATACATATGTTAATGTGTGTATATATATTTACAAGTATACATAGACAGAAGGCATAGGACAAATTTAATAGCAAGGGATGATACTTAAAAGTTGAATTTTAGAGGTGCGAGAGGAATAAAATGAGAGGAGATGGAAAAAGACAGAATGGGGTAAAGAATCTCATATAATAAAGCCAAGAGAAAATGGTCACAATGGAGGGGAAGAACAGGAAGGCAAAAGGGAATGGGTCCACCTGATTCTCATTGAATTTGGCTTAGGGAGGGAATGACATACACACAAAATAGGGTGTCTCACCCTACAAGAGATTAGGGGTGAAGGGGATGTGAGTGAGGATGATGGAAGTGAGGACAGACAGGCTGGCATGAGGGAAGGAAGTTGGAATCACCCACTTTTGAAAAGGGACAGGATCAAAGCAGAGAATAGAACAAGTGTGAGGTGGGATAGGAGGGAGGGAAATATTGTCAGTCTTTTACAATATATACAAAATGGAATTGTTTGCATAGCTACCCATGTTCAAACTATACTTAAATGCTTATCTTCCCAGTATGAGTGTGTGACAATGGAGGAAGGGAATGAATCTGGAATTCCAAGTTTAAAATCAAATGTTTAATATACATATATATATATAATTATTATTATTACTGCTTTACATGTAACTGGGAAATAAGGTATAGGAACTGATGCCCTTAGAGTTCCACCATGATCTCCTGGAAATTTGAAGGGGTTATGGGAGAAAATATGAAAAAGAACAGATTGGAGGAGGGGATATACAGTGGAATTGTTATTTTGGGGTTGTGGGTAGGGAAAAAATGGGGAGAAATTTTGTAAATCAAAATCTGGCAGAAATGAATAATGTAAACCAGAAGTGAATAAAACGTTTGATTAAAAAAATAAGAATAAATTTAGACATCTAATGTTTCTCTTTTCTCTCTTCATACTAAAAAATTTTGAGTCCTATTCATGAAAGATTTTAAAAGTAAGTGTTGTAAAATATTTTTTTAAATGACTGTGCAACTTAAAAGATATTTTCTAGTGAGAGTCCAATTATTCGCTAACTCTTATTTGAAAAATGAACCAGTTAATTTGTAGAATCCTGACAAGTGTATACCAAAGCATAACTCCAATATACTATTCTCCCTATGTAGTATTGGGTAGTGCCTTGTTTGTCTTTCTTACATTTGGCAGATTGTGGAGACATACCTTATTATTTCATTATTTTACAGCATGATAAATGTTAAGCAAGATGTGAAAAAGAGTTTAAAGTACATTTTAGAAGTAAAATGTATTACTCTTTGTTGCTTATTTCAACAGTCATAAAAATGGTGCTTTGAAAATTATTTTTTTTAAGCAATCAGGGTTAAGTAACTTGCTCAAGGTTACATGGCCAGTTATTTCTGGGTGTGGTGCTGAGTGTCCGAGCCCGGGATTCGACCTCCAGGTCGTCCCAACACTGGAGCCGGTGCTCTTACTCGCTGAGCCACCTGGCCACCCCTTGAAAATTATTATTATATATATATATATATATATATATATATATATATATATATTAATAGGAGTGTTAGGAACATAGGGGAATTGTCACCAAGAATCATAAAAAGTAGGAAAGTAATAGTTTTATAAAACATTGAATTTCATAAACCATTTTATATACAGAACAATAGCAAGTGAATATTAAGTTATTTTTAGTTAGTTTCAATGGGTCCTTGATGGACAACATAAGCTTACCCTAAAAGGATGAAAGATACCATGAAAAGCCCCCTATAGATGCTTGTAAAATTATTGCTTCCCCCTCCCTTAATTTTTCTTAAGGGCAGATTTATAATAATAGAAAGTCTACTCATATACCTGAATGGCATTTCTTCCTGAATTTTATATGAGGTAGAAACTACAAGTAATGCCTTGGAGTTTAACTCCATGAACATTAATTTTGTACAGCAGTCCTTGGAGTTCTATTCCAATTCAAACCTTTTACTATGTAAGTTTGAGCCCACAAAAGTGAAGATAATTAATTTGATATTAACTGGGGAGAAATATCACTTGTTAAATTTATTCAAATGATTAGACATTTTATCTGAGAGACTGCCCTATTTTTTTTTACTTTATGATGGCTTTATGAATTCATGTAAAGTCACAATAAAAGAGGAATTGTAAATTGAAATAATAAAATTACCAAGCCAAGACTCAAATAGGTAATAATACATAGTATAACAATCACTCTTCACTCAAAACTGAACCAATGTAACATTTATTCTGCACATAAGAACAACACAGGACAGCATTACAGACATATAGAAAGATAAAGCTCAACAGTATAGTAGAAATATTTATGTACATTGCAGGACTAAGAGAGCACAAACATCTGGGTTTGTAATGTAATGTCAAGGAAAGGCAACTTTCCAACATTCAGAATACCTGCATAGCTTCTCTCCATTTTATTCAGTGACAAATTAAGAACAGAGAAGATCAAAATATGACATCATTCAAAATACACCTTTTATTAAGTGTGATTAGGTAATCTCTAAGTATTACCCCACCCCAGGACCTTACATTCATTCAATCAATTACAAAGTCCCTGTTCTAAATACTACTCCACCCCTAGGCTGTACCTTCATTTAGTCCATCACAAAGCCCCTCTTCTCAAATGGAGATTAGTTTCCAAGCATAAGTAAAGTACATTCATTTGTTCAATCATAGAACATAAAAAGGTCAAAAGTTCCCCACCCCTGGATCACAATTGAATCTACCCCAGAGTTACAACAAGTTTAAGCACAGTACTTAATACCCAAATGGAGGTCTGTTCTTCATCTTGACAAGAAGCAAGTTCTCAGCAATCTTTGTTCCTGGGGAGACAAGGCTTAGCAAGGCCACAAGATACATTGCCAGTCTCTTCATTAATTCATCCTCTGTCTGCAGAACAGTCCTAGGACCCCTGAAAACATTAGCAAAACCCTCTCCCAGGATTTCTGTAAACATACAACAAGAAAATCCTTCTTCAGGGCTTCTGAACCAACAGAAATGTTCCCAGACACCTGCAACAACAGCGCTGTCCTTCACCAGTGGACAATATTCACTCTCCGTCTGCAGGACAGTCTCAGTAGCTCTTAACCAACAGCCAGGTTCCAGGACTTCTTCAACAACAGGACTTTCTTTCACTAGTGGACAAATGTGGCAAAACAACATCAAAACAGACAGACAAAGTACCAGCAAAACAGCCATGTCTCCTCAATCCTTGGCAGCTCCGGGGGCAAGTCTCAAGAATCCAGGGCAATTCAAAGTGGCCCTCAGGAATCCTCTCAGTCTCTCACTGCCTCCACAAGTGCTGCTTCCAAAAAGTTCTTCTGCCTCCTCTTGTGTCTCTCCAAATCTACATCACCAGCTCCTCCCAGTTCAGGACTCTCTTTTCACATCAACAAGTCCATCCCACAAGTGGGATTAACAAACTCTGGGTTTTAACACAATCAGTTTTTAAACCAAGCCAATACAGGGGTATCTTTATATTCCATTACTATCACAGGGTTCACATTCACAAACAGGGAATCCCTTAATAACAGCTACCCAGAGTCCTGTCTGGAAAATCAGAAAGTTCTCACAGAGAGGATCCTATCGATTAGAGAGCAAAATATCAATTTCCCAGATTATACACAGTTTCAACTGACAGGCTCAAAGCCAGAATGTGCAAAGCCTACATGACCCAGCACCTGGTTAGCTCTGCTCTAGGGCTCTATGTGACTCATCACAATACATGTTACAGCTATGAAGTGGACCAGAATTAAAAGTAGTAAGACATTTGTGATTGATAAGGCACAATGTCTATGTTCTAAAGGGCACAGGATTAATTCACTGTATTTCTAGAAGGGTGGCCAATACTTTAATGCCTTACCTTTAGAACTGAGAACATGGCCCCTGTTCCAAGGAGAAAAGGGAACATATGTAGTCACATAGGCCTATCAATGTGCAGAATATCTCGTTATACCTTATTTATTCATCAAAGTGTTAAATGTTACTTAGAATTGATTGTTTGGTTGGTTGTTGTCCTTCCTTCTCAAAGAAAACCAAAATGACATCATCAAGCTTCACTGCATCTCACTGTTGCTGATGAGACCAATTTGAGCTCAGAATGCTCTACCACAAGTCAGGCAAAAATAGTCCATACTAACATTTGGGTAGATTCTCTAACTTTGCATGTCCTGAATTTTCTTTGAGAATGATGTGGGCATACTGAAACCTGTGCCATTGTCTTCCATGTCCCACAATCAATTCCAGTATTCTTAATAGAGACCTTGAGAGTGTCCTTGTATCGTTTCTGACCACCACAGGAGCTTTTACCGTGGCTGAGTTCTTCATAAAATAGTGTTTGGCAAGCATATCTTTTGCATTCAAACAATGTGTCCTGCCCACTGGAGTTGAGCTCTCTGAAGCAGATTTTGAAGGTTTGGCATTTTAGGATAAGAAAAGACTTCAGTGTCTGGTATCTTATTCTGCCAGATGATTTTCAGAATCTTCCTAAGATAATTCAAATGGAAATTATTCTGTTTCCTGGCATCAGAATACTAACAAACACCAAGAATGATTTGATGAAAATTATGGTGAAATTCATAAGCTGCTAAATAAAAAATGAGAACTCCACAGGGTTTACCAGTAGGAGAGTTTATCCATCTCTAAGAAGACACAGTGAGTAAAGGTGGCACAGTGAGTAAAGCGCTAGCCCCAGAATTGGGAAGACCTGAGTTCTGTTCCGGCCTCAGACACGTAACACACGGCGCCCCCTCCCCCCCAAATTCAGAAGACAACATGGACTCTATACTGACACCTTAGACCACAGAAGAAAATATAAACTGATTTCAAGCCCAAAAAGCATTCTTGGAGGTGCTAAAGAAATACTTTAAAAGCCAAATTAGAGAGGTAGAAGATAAATTTAAATCTACATTGAACAAATTGGAAAAAAATCTCACTGAAGAAAACAAATCTTTAAAAAGTAAAATTTGTGAATGGAGGTTCAAAATCTAACTGGAGAAAACACCTCCCAAAAAAAAGGAGCTTCAAAAACTAACCAAGGGAAATAATTCACTAAAATTAAGAATCAGTCAAATTGAAGCTAAGGACTCTATGATGCATCAAGAGTCAGTCAAACAAAACATAAAGATTGAAAAATCAGAAGAAAGGGCAAATGTTATAAATCCAAGCATGAGCAGCTTTCCAGCGGACTCTTGCTGTGAACAGCTTTCAAGTTTCTGATTACGCAGTGTAGAAAACCCTTTATTTATGTAGTAACAAACTTATGCAAAGCAGACTCAAGACCTACATGAACATGACTACAAAACTATATTCACACAAAAAAAGTTAGATGTAACTAATTGGAAAAGAAAAAACATTAGTTGCTAGTGGCTGGGTCGATCTTATATAATAAAAATGACAATTTTACCTAAATTAAATTACATATTTAGTGCCATAACAATCAATCTACCAAAAATTACTTTACAAAGTGGAAAGTCATGAACAAGCAGCTTTTCAAAAAAAATGCTGTTCTGACCATCTTTTCAAGATACTGATTACACAGTAATCAGAACATCCTATTTATTCAATAACAAATCAAAGGAAAACATTAACAGAAATCAACGTATAGAATTCACAATATTACAACTGATCATATAAAATCAAAATACAGCATTCCAAACAACTTATCACTAATATGGCCACATAATTTTCACCACAGTGGTCACATGGTTTTCAACAAAGAACAATCATATAGTAACTCAATCATTTAATCATCCTTAAGGAAGCTTTCCTCCTAAAGGGTCACAAAATAAAATAGCAAAATTCTCTACTCGTGGGGCACACTAAATTACAACATCAGTCACTACTCATCAATTCTGGCATAATTTCACTATAAAATTGCAAATTTGATACGATGTAACTGATATTTTAGGATAAGATTTGAGTTTTAATCAAATTTTCTAGTTGAATTTGTAAGAGAACACAGAAAGTTTCACTACCTCACAGTTAACTCCCTAACTGCAACCCTTTTCAAGCCCCTTTACACAAGCAAACTTGAGGATTTTGTAAATGTAAAGTGCCAAATTGACTAAGTATGTTCTCGTGCAGTAGAAGCTATGGACTGAGGAGAGCTATCATGCTCCTTCTCAACCCAACACTATCCAAAATGGCTGAAGTACTGCTCACAACTGTGACACAACAAGGGCTCACTCTCACCTGCAGGCCCACCAATTTGCAAGCCTGCTGTGGTGCTGACACCACAGTATTTATGGTACTATTTACATATCTAACTATTTAATGTGTATGAAATTGTGCTGCTATTTTTATTAATTTTTAACATATAACTGAGTAATTTCATGACCATTTTGCCCCTATCCCCATTTTTCTCATAAACCCCATGGTCTTATTCACCAATTTTGCACAACTCCTTGCTTTTCGGTAATACATTTGTCCTTAAAGCACAACTGTACGTATTTTTACTTCTGACTTAATATTTAGGTACAAGGATAGTAATGATACAATTGGGTTGCAAAGTGTATATACAGCACATTCCCTGTCTATAATAAAATGTGTATTGTCAATATTATAATGAAGGGATAGGGACAAGCCTTAAGATTGCATTGGTGTGGGAAACATCCATTTAGGCAGTAGTTTATTAACAATTCCGATCTTCGTTTCTCAGCTATTAATACTCTTACAGCATTTTCTAGAACACTGAATGGTTGAAAGAATTTTCAAGGATCACCAAGGATAACTATATTTATCAGAGGCATATGTTAAAACAAGGATTCCTGATTCTTAGGTTTGCCTTCTCCACATAACAGCAAATAGACAGAAAAGATAAATAAATCCAACTAATAACTAAATGAGTGAATTACTCCCTTAATTAAAAAAAATAAACTCAGTGATTTAAAAATATTAAAATATTTCTTTCAATAATATTAAGAATAATAGGGGGTGGCTAGGTGGCACAGTAAATAGAGTACCTACCCTAGAGTCAGGAGAATCTGAGTCCAAATCTGGCCTCAGACACTTACCACTTATTAGCCACGTGACCTTGGGCAAGTCACTTAACCCCAATTGCCCTGCCTCCCCCCTTCACAAAACAAACAAATAAAAAGAATAATGAAAGGCATAAAAATGCTATTTCATAGGTCATAATGGTTTCTAGTTACAAAATATTGCCTAAAATGTGAAACTATATTTAATTCCTCCTCATGCTATATTTTGTTTTAGCTTCAAAGTTGAAGCCAAAAAGGACCAGAAAATGTGAATTTTTTTGGCAAATATTTTAGGGCCTATGGATTGTTTATTGTTATGAATATCATTCTAAATAGAATATTATTGGTATGCATGCAGAAAGGACACTTGATATCTATTGTAAATGTACATATTTGAACCTATTTTATAGGCCTTGAAGAATTTTTTATGATTTAAATTTATATTTTATGAATTGTTCCCATAGATATAATTACAAATATAGATGGTATGGCATAAGTGTGGGTGGATATTGGTATAGAGGAGAGATTCTTAAACTTTTTCCACTCACATCCCCTTTTCACCTGCGAAATTTTTTGCACAGCCCAGGCTAGGAAAGTATACAAAATAGATATGCACATCAAGCATTTATTGATAAGAAATCATGAAGAATTTTATTTTAAAACAATCCTTTAGTATATATATATATATATATATATAATTTTACCATTTATTACAGATGAAAGCAAATTTTTATACTTTTGCAATGAATGTGCTTGCTTATTTTTACATAAAGAACTACATCTTGGTGGAGTATTTCATAGTGAAAAATGTAGAGCATCTTCAACATTTTTCAGAATTGATCAACATTTTGATTTTATAGTTGTCAGTTCTGAGAATGCCATTGTATGAATATGTAGTAAAATATGGCAAAAATATGTTTAGGGCCATTTAAGAAATTATTGGAAATTCTGTCCTAATCCCAAGCCAAAATACATGTATGTATGTATGTATTTATCTATCTATCTATCTATCTATCTATCTATCTATCTATCTATCTATCTATCTATTTATTTTAGGAAATTTAGTTTCAACTTGGCAAATTCTTCTTGAACTTTTAATGAGAGATGACTGGCATTTTAAATGTCAATTGATTATGGTTTGTGATCCCAACTTACTTTATTAAAATCAAAATATGAAGGGAAGTATTTCTGAAACTGTGCCTCTATGTACTTTAAGATGATCAATTACAACTCTTACAATTAAGTATTTTTGAAGATTTTTTTTCAATTATGAAATCATCTGTAGCTGTAAACATTTCTAAAGAAACATTTTCCACCCTATTTTTCCATATGTTAATATTCTGAGTAATACTTTCCATTGTATCATTTAACATCAGTGTTGATTTTTTTTACTAAAAGTGACATGTTTGTCATTGTTTTTTTCAAAAATGTAAAAGTTTTGAAAGTCATAACTCATTATGAAACAGAATAAAATCAGATTTTTGCTCAGTCAAACAATAACAACTTCATCTTTCAATTTCAATAATCTGTTTCAACTTCCCTTTCTTAAGATCCACCCTACCTCTTCAAGTAGGAATAACATTTTAATCAGAGTCTGTGTCCTTCCAAAGTTTTGTAAACAAATGGATGTTAGTGGCATGTCTTTGAATGAAGTTAATGACTTTGATAGTATCACAAAATGCAGTGCCTAATTCTGGTGATAGTTTTTTTTTGTCTATGAGTGCCTCCTGATGGATCATGCAATGTGTAAAAGCAACTCTTCCACCAGCTTTAAGTTTTGTGACAAATCCAACATTCTCATCCATCATTGCTCCAGCACCATCTTTATAGACTCCAATGCAATTTTTACACTGCAATCCTTCATTTGTGAAAATAAATTAAAGGTTTAAGACAAATATTTCGCCCTTGTGTGCCTTTCAAAGGGTGACAAAAATAATTATTCATGTACACTTCTTTCATAAACATATCTTACATAAAGTAACAACTGTACCATGTTAGAAAAAATATTTTTTAAACAACTGAATTGCAAGCTTTGGGCAACCCCTGAAACTTTGGATTTCCCTTAAGCCTGGTAATAAGCTACTGGAATTGGTCATTACTAATTTCAGAAATTCTTTAATTAGATAAAGGAATTTTATTAATTTCATTTCCCTACATTTTACCCCCAAACTATTTCTGACATTTTATTTTCAGCAGTAAACATGAGATCTTCTCCTATGGCAGAGGGTTTTTACTTTTTACTTGCAAATAAGAAGCTTCATAAAATGCAAGCAAATATTGATAATCACAAATTTCTCAAAGCTTTTTTTTTTATTTGAAGCTTTTAAAAGTCATTCAAACTATTCCTTTGGTATTCTGTAAGCTTATTATTAAGATGTCATTTTAATGTGACTGGTTTCATGCTCTCTGCAGCCAAAACTTCATTATAAATTAGTCAAAGAGGTTTTTTCACATTATCATCATTATTAGAAGCAAATCGATATCACAAAAATGTTTAAAAATATTTTTTCTTGTCAATTTAGATGTAACTATAACCTGGTAGCAAAGACTCTGTTGCATTATCATAAATATTTTACTTATGTCTAAATTTAGCCACTTGTCCATAATCAAAAATATTTTTGTCCTTAAAAATAAATATTGATAATTTTTCAAATAAATACTAACTTTAGTGTATGAAATTACATTTGTTTGTGCTTAATCTTAAAAACTGATGCTGACACATACAGATACAGTCATTGTGGTGGAGAAATATTGAAGAGATTTTGTCTTTACTTGCTGCAACTAAACACTTATGTATTTTTTGTAAAAGGTGGTAAAAACAGCAGTTTTTAAAATCGAACATTCTAATATATTACAATCCAAATATATATAGTAATTTAAAATTTGCATGCTGAGGAATGAGAGGAGGAAAATAGTAAATGTATTTATTATCTGTAATTAAACTATTACATTTATGTAAGAGCCTCAAACTTTGTACATACAGTCAAAACACTGCAATTTGTAACATACAACAGTCTTGAATCTGAGCTGAAGTATTTATGACAGCATTCTTTGGTATTGTGTGATGTAACAGCCTGGGGAAGTACAAAGTGCACATATGTGTTCAGAACCAAGGCTGCGGTGAAGTTGTGCAATGAACACAGGCAAACTGCCAGAAACACTTCAGATTCATTACACATTTGATTTTTAATTTTTTTTTTGTCTTTGTGCATTCAGAAATTTTTTACTATTGCCAAATTTTTCATGACCCTCTGCATTCAGTAAAATAATCCCATATGTAGTCACAACCAACAGTCTAAGAATCACTGTACAGATCATATAGACAGATGAAAATTATATATCGATATATGAAGTTAACATGAAAAAAAATTTACGCATTTGGAAATTTGCACAAGCCTACTACTCTTCAGAACAATGTTATAAAATATATGAAATTAAGTACATGTTTAAAAAAGAAAGATATTATATTGAAATAAGTATCCTTTTTTTTTTTTTTGGCTTTTTGGAGGGCAATTGGGGTTAAGTAACTTGCACAAGGTTACATGGCTAGTCTTTTTGTGTGTGTTAATTGTCTGAGGCTGGAACCAAACTCAGGTCCTCCTGACTTTGGGGTCAGTGCTTAACTCACTGCGCCACCTAGTGGCCCCCCAAATTATAATTTTTTACATGTCCCAAGACCCCTAATCTATACCTGACTCTTTTCTGTCTACATATCTATCTGTATCTGTTTCATGCATCAAGGCAATATAAGGAGAATTTTCAGAGCTTAGATAGAAAGAGAGGTCTGTCCAAGGAACTTGTGTTATCTTTCATTTCTCCATTTATCCTCCACTCAAATATATACTGCTGTGTTGGCAGATTCCATCTTTATAAAACTGATTTCTTTATCCCCACTTGAAAACAATTAAACCTCTCCAAACCTACTCACCATTGGTGTCTTGGTGATGCTAATTTATTAAAAAGTTTGGTTGTCATCTCTGTTGCTCAGGAATCTTAGTCATTCCTACGTTAAGATTCCTTATCCTGCTAACATGGATTGTGGATTTCTTCATTCCTGCTTCAAAAATAATATGTGGTAGTTTTGAAATAACTTTAAAAATATAGGGCTCAAGGATACTTCAAGGCTGTTTCTAACCTCAAAAATATTACAGACCCCAAACCTGGAACATTTCAGACTTAAAGATTTACATGTCTCAAGATTGCATGACACAGTGTTGATAGAAATTCTAGTACTGCCTACAGAACTGAACACTACAGATTTTGTTGTAGTCATTGTGCTTTTATAGAGGATTAATAAGACCAAAACTGGAAGGGATTATAGAGATCAATTCACCTTATACCCTAATTTTCCATATGGGGAGAATCAGGTTTAGATTGTTTAAGTTACATATTAAAAGTCACACAGCTTCTTTATGGCAGAATTAAGATTTCCTTATTATATTTTACAAAGATAGTATTTTGTTTTTATTCAACACATACAACTGCCCAGTATGTAATCCACCAACCAATTGGAAAGACTATGGCAATGACTCTTTTTCAGCCTTTTTGTCAGTGGTAAAGACTAGGACTTTGAGCTTTTAATGGATTACTTATTTCCTTGGCAATGGACTTCATATAATGAGCTCGCATTGAGAACTACTTTTCCTTACTTGAAAAGAGTGGGTTACTATTACAAGTTTTTCAAATCCAAAACCTCAAAGAATAGTCAATTCCAAATTCTGAAGCAAGGCTTTCGAAGTGTCATTAAATCTATTGTTAGTTTCAGAACTGACAGTGATTCTGAGGTTTTCCATCATGATTGGTGTTCAAGAGCTTGGTTACCTGTCTAATTTGAAGATTACAATGATGTGCTACTAATTTTCTTTTCTCTAATAACAGCTTTAATTGTTTTTAAATTTTTTTTGCTACTGTAACCAACAGGGTATTAAATTGTGTGATCCATTAATGTTATCCCCATGAAAGAAGGTGTCATTCATGGAGTGCTGTAAACTAGAAATAGATATTGATAGATAAACAGATATATTGATGAAAGCACATATATGGCCCATAAATACACACATATATTTTAATGTATATATGTGTATCTTCATGTATCCATATATATCTAAATATAACACACACACATATATGTACATATACACACACATACATAAATACATATATGCATACAAATACACACACTCCCCAAGGCAGTATTCCTAGATTTCCAATGTAACTTTCAATTTATTGCTTCCACTATAGGATTGAACTAAAATAATATGAAGATAAATCATTTCAAAAGAAGAAATGGCAAAAATACCACAAACCTGATAGGCAACTTTTTTTTATATTTGAATATAAGTAAGTTGGTGAAAAAGATTGATAAAAATCAATATGGAGAAAAAAAATGCCTTAAGAAGCAGAATTGACCACAGGAAGAAAATAACACCTGAGAAAAGAGACTAACCCAAATGGCAAAAGAGGCCCAAAAAGTCAATGAGGAGAAGAATACCTAAAAAAGCAGAATTGGCCAAATGGAAAAAGAATTGCAAGAGCTCACTGGAGAAAATAATTATGAAAAAAAATTAGAATGGAGAAAAAGTAGTGTATGGATTCTATGCTAAATCAAGATATTTTAAAATATAACCAAAAGATAGAAAAAAGAGAAGAAAATGTAAAATATCTCACTGGGCAAAACAAAAAAACTGGCTTGCAAAATAGATCCAGGAGAGATCATTTAAAAATTAGTGGACTGCCTGAATGGCATGATGAAAAGAAAAGAGCCTAGACATTGTCTTTCAATAAATAATCAAAGAAAACTTTCCTGATATTCTAGAACCAGAGGGTAAAATAGAAATTGTAAGAATTTACTGATTGTCTTTTAAAAGAGATCCCAAAAGGAAAATGCCTAGGAATATTATAGCCAAATTCCATAGTTCCCTGGTCAAGTAGAAAATGTTACAAGCAACCAAGAAGAAAAAATTCGAATATTGTGGAATCAAAATCAGGATAAAACAAGATCTAGCAGTTTCTATATTAAGGGACCAAAGGGCCTGGAATATGTTATTCCAGAGGTCAAAGGAGCTAGGATTAAAACCAAGAATCACCTACCCAGCAAAACTGAGTATGACACTTTAGGGAGGGAAATGGAGATTCAGTGAAATAGAGGACTTTCAAGCATTCTTGAGGAAAAGACGAGAGATGAATTGAAAATTTGACTTTCAAATATAAGACTCAAGAGAAGCATGAAATGATAAACAGGAAAGAGAAATCACAAGGGACTTATTCAAGTTGAACTGTTTACAATCCTACATGGAAAGATGATCACTGTAAATCAGGAGACTTTCTCAGTATTAGGGTAGTTTGAGGAGATAGATAGATAGATAGATAGATAGATAGATAGATAGATAGATAGA
>NW_027185655.1:72818626-72830197 GCF_028583685.1 Petaurus breviceps papuanus
AGATAGATAGATAGATAGATAGATAGATAGATAGATAGATAGATAGATAGATAGATAGATGGCACAAGGTGAGTTAAATATGAAGGTATGGAATCTAAAAAATAAAACTGAGGGGAGTGAGAGTAATGTATTGGGAGAAGAAAGGGAGAGAGAGAATGAGGTAACTTATCTCACATAAAAGAAGCTTTGAAAAAGGTTTCACAATGTAGGGGAAGAGGGGTGAGGTAAGAGGAAATGAGTGAACCTAACTCTCATCAGATTTCACTTAAAGATGGAATAAAGTATATACTTAATTGGGTATTTTACCCTGTAGGAAAATAAGGAGGAAGGGATTTCGGGTGGGGGGATGATAGAAGAGAGGGCAGATTGGAGGAGGATGTAATCAGAAGCAAACACATTTGAAAAGTGAGAGGGTCAAAGTATTGTAATAAGAATCAGCAAGTTATACCATTAATCGTTGTTTTAGGGCAATTGGAGTTAAGTGACTTGCCCATGGTCACATAGCTAGTTTTTGTGTTAAGTGTCTGAAGCCAGATTTGAACACAGGTACTCCTGACTCCAGGGCTGGTGTTGTATTCACTGTGCCTCCTATTTCCCCCCACCCCCTTCCCCGACTAATCATTTTAAGTTGAGTTTAAAAGTGGAGCTTAAGGAAGCCACCAAATGCCTGGGGTGAACATGACCCAAATCAGGCAGCACCAAAATGGATATTCTTGGGGTTTATGTAGACAAAAGCCATAATCTAATTGTTCCCAAAGGGAGAAGCAGGAAGAAATATAATTTTAGGTTGAATAGCTCATATTGATTTATATACACAAAAACCACAACATAACTATTGCCAAGGGGAGCAAGCAGGGAAAATACAGAAGCCAAAGGATAGCAATCAGTTTGTTGCCTAAAGACCCCTTTGCTGCCCAAATGAAAGTACCCAAGTTACCAGGAAGAGGGAGGGGAAGGGGTTATGGGTTTCAGGTGGCAGGATTGGGCAGGTCTCCTAAGCAGGCTTTGTTTCAGGCAAGTCTTATAGGCCAACTTACCCAAGATGGGAAGGTATAGGGGATGTTCACAAAATGTTGGTTACAAAAAAAGAAATAAATAGAATAAGTAGGGAATGGGACAGGATTAAGGAACATGTAGTTGGTCATTCACATGACTATTATAAAGGGGTTCTGCTCATTTCACTTAGGATCAGTTCATATGTCTTTCCAGGTTTTCCTATTTGTAATAGCAAGTAAGCAGGTACTTAGCACTTAGTTTTCCTTCTCGTCATTTATTATACCACAAGCGTATTCCATTATATTTATATGACACAACTTGTTCAGCTATTCCCCAAAGAATGGAAAACCCCTCAATTTCTAATTCTTTGCCAATGCAATAAGAATTCCTAAAAATCTTTTGGTACAGGTTGGGACCTTTTCCCATTTTTGTAATGTCCTAGGGATATGGCACTAGAAGTGGTATTGCTGAGTCAAAGGATATAGTCATTTTAATAGTCATTTTAGCATAATTCCAAATTGCTGCCCAGAATGGTTGTATCAATTCATAACTCCACGAGCAATGCATTAGTGCTCCATTTTCCCCATTGCTTTAACATTTAACTGTTTTGTTTTGTTTTTTCATGTTAACTGATCTGATAGGTATGTGGTGTTACATCAGAGTCATTTTGATTGGCAATTCCCTAGTCAATAGTGACAGAGCATTTTTTCGTATCACTAAATATACCTTTAATTTCATCTTCTGAAAACAGCCTGCTCGTATCCTTTGACCATTTATTAATTGGACAATGATTTGCATTCTTATGAATTTGACTCAGTTCTCCATATATTTTAGAAATGGGGCCTTTATAAGAGATACTCTTTGTAAAAATTGTTTCACAACTTTCTGCTTCCCTTCTAATCTTGGTTGCATTGGCTTTGTGCAAAACCTTTACAATTTAATGTAATCAAAATCATCAATTTCGCATTTCATAATGTTCTCTGTCTCTTGTTTCATCATAAATTCTTCCATTCTCCATAAATCTGACAGGTAAACTAATAATTGTTACCTTCTTTTGTTTATACTACAGGCTTTTATATCTAAATCCTGTACATTTTTACTTTAACTTGGTAAACAGTATACGATATTGGTCTATGCCTAGGCTCTGCTATACTATTTTAAAACTTTTTTTGCAGTTTTTGTTAAATACTGAGTTCTTATCCCAGAAGCTGGAGTCTTTGGATTTATCAAACAGTAGATTACTATATTCATTGACCCTTGTGTCTTGCATACCTAACTTATGGGGTTATTTGCATATTTTATTTACTCTTCTACATGCCCAATTCATTGATGGCTTCTTTCTTTAGTTTATTCACGTTTATTGGTAATTTAATTTGAATTTGAAGAGCCCTATTTGTAATAGCAAGTAAGCAGGTACTTAGCACTTAGTAACTGATCAAGCTTCCATTGAGGAAACATAAGGTATGAACTCCTGTCTCCTATTACTGAGATAACAGGAAGGGGTTGGCTGAAACAGGAAACTAATGCTTTTTGTATATAAGGCAAAGCCCTAGGAAGGGACAGTCAGAAATTATTGGGACAAGAATCTGCAAGCAGAGCAGCCATAGAAGAGAGAATCAAGAACTGAGCTAGAATTTCTTGAGAACTTGGGGTGGTGGAGCTTCTTCTGAGCAGGAGCCCAGGCGTCACCTCCCCCCAAGCTGGATAAGTTGATTCTCATTTTTTGAATGAGTTGAAGATCAGACCTGGGATACTTAGCCCCACACCCAGAAATAACTGGCCTTGTAACCTTGAGCAAGTTACTTTACCACAATTGCTTAAAAAAAGCTAGGGGCAGCTAGGTGGCTCAGTGAATAGAGCACTGGCCCTAGAGTCAGGAGGACCTAAGCTCAAATCTGGCCTCAGACACTTGACACACTTATTAGCCGTGTGACTTTGGGCAAGTCACTTAACCCCAATTGCCCTCCAAAAAGAAAAAAAAAAGAAGAAACATAAAATCTGTCCACAGTAGCATTCTTCTGGAAAGCTGTGCATGAATGACATTATATTGGGCAAGCATAAAGGTATGAAACTTCCCCTAAGATCTACTTTTGTTGTATCCCAAAGTTTTGGTATGTTGTCTCATTATTTTTCTTCTCTTGGATGAAGTTATTTATTGCTTTTATAATTTATTGTTTGACCCACTCATTCTTTAGGACTACATTATTTAGTTTCCAATTAGTTTTTAATCTATTTTTCCATGGTCCTTTATTACGGGTAATTTTTATTGTATCATTATCTGAACAATATGCATTAAATATTTCTGCCTTTTTGCATTGGATTGTAAGGTTTTGTGCCCTAATATTTGGTTAGTTTATGTGTAGGTGCCATGTACCAGTGAGAAGAAAATATAGGTATATTCCTTTCAATCCACTTTTAGTTTTCTACAGAGGTCAACCATATCTAACTTTTCTAACATTCTATTCTTCTCCTTGATTTCTTTCTTGTTTATTTGTGGTTAAGGTTTATCTAATTCTATGATGGGGAGGTTGAGGTCCCCCCTAGTATAGTTTTGTTATTTATTACTTCTTGTAATTCCCTTAACTTCTCCTCTAAAATTTTAGATTCTATGCCATTTGGTGCATAAATATTTATTAATGATATTATTTCATTGTCTATGGTACCTTTTATCAGAATGTAATTTCTTCCCTTATCTTTTTTAACTAGATCTATTTTTTTTTGTACTTTGTCTGAGATCAGGATTGCTACCCCTGCTTTTTTTTTTAATTTCCAGCTGAAGCATAATATATTCTGTTGCAGTCTTTTACCTTTACTATGTGTGTATGTCTTTCTGTTTTCTGAAAACAACATATAGTGGGATTATGGTTCTTAATGCACTCTGCTATGTGATTCCATTTTATTGGAGAGATCATTCCATTCA
This sequence comes from Petaurus breviceps papuanus, assembly GCF_028583685.1. Classification (NCBI taxonomy): domain Eukaryota; kingdom Metazoa; phylum Chordata; class Mammalia; order Diprotodontia; family Petauridae; genus Petaurus; species Petaurus breviceps. The sequence continues at coordinate 72,822,543 of NW_027185655.1, forward strand.
CATTCACACTTATGATTGCTTTCTCCACCTTTCTTTCCATCCTATTTTTTTTACATTTTTGTCAGTTTTTTGGAAATGAATGTTGACTCTGGTGTAAAATTGTTTATGCTTTTCTCTCTCCTTTGTTCCTTTCCCTCCTCACTAGAGTTTTGCTTTCAATGCCTGTCTCCATCAGTTTGCCTTCCCTTCTATCAGCTGCCCCTCTTTTCTTTCCCTTTCCCTTTACTACTTCTTCCCTCCCTTCTATCTACTCCGTCTCTTTTCTTTCCCCTTTCCATTCCTGCTTCCTATAGGGTAAATTAGATTTCTGTAGGTAATTTCAGTACCTAACCTCTTTGATTCAAATCTGATGAGACTAAGGTTCAAATAATGATCTTTACCTCTGTTGTAACAGGTTTTTGTGCCTTTTCATGTGATGTAATTTACCTTTGCCTGCCTCCTTTCTTCTTCTCCAAGTGCAACCTCCTTTTACCACTTAATTAGATTTTTATAATCAAATCAAAGTCAACTTATAGCCATGCCCTCTTGTTTATGCATATCTCTTTTAAATGGTGTAATAACAGTGCAGTACTCAAGAGGTACAAGTGTCATCTTCCCTTGTACATATATAAACATGGGGTATACCTGTTTACCCTGACCTTGCACTTGAATGTTTGGCTGCTAGAGAATGCCAGTGCAGGTGGTGATTTTCTAAGCCCATGTCTATCCATTCCCTTAACTGTGCAGAGGCACTGAAGGGGTCCTGATATTTGTGCTTGCCTATTCCCCCACTGTGGGCCTCAGGATATCCCCCTGATTTGCAGTGGTGTGTTTTGCTGCTGACTTGCTGTGATCCCTGCTTCCTCTGCTGCTCCTCCTCTCCCAAAGCAAAAGGGGCCTTTTCTGTTTATCCCCCAAGCTCCTGGGCACTCCTTCTTCCTGCTGGCTCAACTGTTCTACATTTATTTTTCCTAGGGAAATATTTTCTGGACTTTCAGATTTTAATAAGAGTGAAAGCAACTTCTTACTCCACAACTGTGGCTCCCAGAAGTAGAAACTGAACAGTCAATTTTCTGGAGGGTTATTATTATATTGTCTCGGGAATTTCATATTGTTAACCCTGAAGGTCTTAGTTGTATCTTTCTAACATTATGACTCAACTATCCCACCATGGTATACTTGCCACCTCCCATGTTTCTTAGTTGCTATCAATTAGAAAGTCACATTCAGTGAGTTTTTTAGAAATGGATGTTTACTCTGGTGTAATAGTGGATACTAAACAACCTCTGAAAAGTCAATAATGCACTTTTCCACCTGTACATACACAATATAGGGAACAGTGGGTTCAGCCATTGAGAATATGTGGCAAAAGAGGTAACTCAAAAATCCCTGAAGCCATTTTGTTGGAGTTTTCCACATACTCCCCACAGGTATGGTGTAGATATTTTCTAGGATGCCAAGAAAAAGTCCAACTCTTATGATCTTCCAAGGATCCTCCTTCCCAATAATCTATTTCTTCTCAGGAACTTGGCTGAAACTTCAATTGCTGAACTTGAACGACTCTGGAGGAGAAAGGACTTTGAGCAGCTCTGCTCCACTTTAATTCAATTCTAGGTCAAAACATCACTCTTGTGATGCCATTGGTCATTTCAAAGAACAAAGAACATACAACAGCAACAAAAATCTAGTTGCTCAAATCTCCAGTTGCATTGAACTTATTCCTTTTATAAGAATTATCAGGGTGAAGGGTGACTAGGTGGTGCAGTGAATAGAGCACCAGCCCTGGAGTCAGGAGCACCTGAGTTCAAATCCCGCCTCAGACACTTAACACAAAAACTAGCCATGTGACCTTGGGCAAGCCACTTAACCCCAACTGCCCTCAAAAAGAAAAAAAAACAATTATCAGGATGATGACTAAGTCTCAGAATGAGTTAATTTCCTGTGCAATGTGACATCATTTCATTCAAAATTTTCAAAGAGAAGTAAATCAATCAAGGACTTTATACACTTCAATTAAAGCTAATGGAGGATGGATTGATTGAAAGAAATTCCCAGACCATATCCACAGCTAGTATATACTGAAGTTGTGTTCATATTCAATTAAGGTATCAGGGCATACACCATTTATTTAAGTGAGTACATTAATTGGCTAGACTTAACCTCTACCCCTAACAACAACAACATTAATTATAACCTCACAGATCTTTTTTGAGGATGAAATGAGATAATGCATTAAAATACTTTTCAGTCTTTAATATATCTAATGTATCATTTTAATAACTTTGGTACAGGGCCTAGAAAGTCAAAACAAAGAAAACATTTGTAAAAGTCTATTTTTTCTCTAGAAACTTTATATGTGCAAGGGGATATACAATAATTATATAGATAAATAATTACAAGATCATTTTATAAGAAGGTACTACACTACTACCAACTTTAGAGATAAGCAAAGGCTATTTTTTGTAGATGATAGTACTTAAAATGTGAAATTAAGAGATGAGAGAGGAAAATAAATAGAGGAGATGGGGAGAGACAGAATGGGGTAAATTATCTCATATAGAAGAGGCAAGGGAAAATGGTTACAAGGCAGGGGAAAACCAGGAAGGCAAAAGGGAATGGGTGAACTTTATTCTCATTGAATTTGGCTTAGGGAAGGAATGACATACACAATAAACAGGGTATCTCACCCTACAGGAGAGTAGGGGGGAAAGGGATTACAGGGGGGATGATAAAAGGGAGGACAGGCTTGAGGGGGAGGGAAGTTGGAAGCACCCACTTTTGAAAAAGGACAGGTTCAAAGTAGAGAATAGAATAAGTAGGGTGTGGCATATGATGGAGGGAAATGTAGTCAGATTTTCACAATATATCCACTAGGGAAATTTTTGGCATAGCTACCCAAATTCAACCTATATTGAATTGCTTATCTTCCCAGTAAGGGTGGGTGATGAGTGAGGTAAGGAAAGAATCTGGTATTCAAAGGTTTAAAATCAAATGTTTTAAAAAATTATAATAATTATTATTATTTTACATGTAACTGGTTAATAAGATATACAGGTACTGGGTCATAGAAATCTACCATGTCTTACTGGAAAGTTGGAGGGAGAATAGGGGAAGATATGGGAGAAAGCAGATTGGGGGAGGGGATATTCAGTGGCATCACTGTTTGGGAGTTTGGGGTAGGGGAAAATGGGAGAAAATTTGTAGCTCAAAATCTTGTGGAAATGAATGATGTAAACTAAAAATAAAAATATTTTTTAAAAGAATTCAGATGTGACTGAATAAAAAATGTTTTTATTATTATTTCAGTTTTCTTTGTATTACATGGCTTGAGATATTTTTTAAAGCAAGGGTAAAGAAAAGACTTTCAGGTTTGGTAATAAATTTAATCTTAAAACATTTATGTGATAGTTGTTTTGAATGTCCACTTTAAAATTATTTCCTTCACATGAGTTAAAAATAAGGTTGTTGGTTTTTTGGTACAAACTTCAATTAGAAAAAAAAATTATTACCAAGTTAAAGAAATATTTTAGGGAGGAGCTAGGGTATAACATGGAGTAATAAGTTAGCTTGTAAAAAGGACAGGCCTTGCTTTGACTTGCAATTGTTTGTCTAAAACCACAAATATGTGTGTGATAATGTGTGCTGTAGTCATTAAGTCAGTCATTCTCAAAATGTTTGCCATTGATACATCTTTTGGAAATAACAGGAATTGTATGAAATTCACAAGTAATTGCATATGCATGTGCAAATCTTTCTTTCCAATTATGGAATTTACATTTCCATTCAGAGTCAATAAAGAAGTCTCTAATTGTCACACAACTATTATCAAATAATATGTGTCAACTCTGTAAAGAACAGATCTTTTCATTGATCTCATACAAAAAAAAATCTCTATTGAATTTACTTAGTATAACATCTAGTGGATATAAGTTGGAGTGAGTAAGAGCTTAGTTTAAATTTTTCCTTTGATACTTTCTTGCTTCGTGACTTTTGTGTCACCTTTCTTGGCCACAGTTTTCACATCTGGAGAACTGGATAATGAATTGCTTGGATTAAATGAACACCACTAATTGGCAGGTAGGAACTCTTAGACCTAGAGGCAGGAAAATCTGAGCTCAAAAGCAGCTTTAGACACTTATGAAATGTGTGACCTAAAAAAGTCACAAGCTCTGCCTCACTCAGATTACTCATCTGCAAAATGGGAATAATAAAGTACCTACTTCCCAGTGTTGCTGTGAGGATACAGTGAATTAGTGTCTCTATCTTGGAGATAGAAAAAAAAAACACATTGAATATGGATTTGAATATGAGACCCTGGACAAATAACTTAATCTCTGACTATGTTAGTTTCTTCATTTATGAAATGGTGTTAATATGTACCTACCTCCCAAGGTTTTTGTAAGAATAACATGAGATAATATTGATAAAGTGTTGACAAATATTAAAGCATTGTATATGTATGTGTATATATATATATAGGTTTTATTATTGTTGATATTTTCCCATTCATATCTAAGAAAAAACAAACAATTTGAATTGCTTAGCACTTCTAAATTGAACTTCAATACTTTAAGGATATGTAAAGGATGATTCCATTTTATAGTTACTCCACAAATGCAAGTCACGATCTTTTTGCTATTCAATAATTTATTTCCCAAATTACTGGAGGCAGGAAAAATGCATACATTTTTGCTTATCTTTTCATGAGTTTCTTTTAACTGGGCTAGGCTTACCCTTTGTAATGTAATGCCAAAAGAAAGGCAACTTCCCAAGGTTCAGAATACCAGCATAGATGCTCTCTATTTTATTCAGTGACAAACCAAGAACAGAGAAGATCAAAACATGACATCATTCCAAATACAGCATTTACTAAGTGTGATTAAATAATCTCCAAGTACTACCCCACCCCAGGATCTTCCAATCATTCAATCAATTACAAAGTCCCTGTTCTAAATACTACTCCACCCCTAGGCTATACCTTAATTAAGTCCACCACAAAACCCCTCTTCTCAAATGGAGATTAGTTTCCAAACATAGGTAAAGTACCTTCATTTGTCAATCACAGAGCACAATAAGGTCAAAAGTTCCCCACCCCTGGATCACAATTGAATCTACCCCAGAGTTACATCAAGTTTAAACACAGCACTTAATACCCAAATGGAGGTCTTTTCTTCATCTTGACACAAGGCAAGTTCTCAGCAATCTTAGTTCCTGGGGAGACAAGGCTTAGCAAGGCCATAAGATACATTGCCAGTCCCTTCATGAATTTATCCTCTGTCTGTAGAACAGTCCTAGAACCCCTGAACACATTAGCAAAGCCCTCTCCCAGGATTTCTGTAAACATACTACAAGAAAATCCTTCTTCAGGGCTTCTGAACCAACAGAAAGGCTCCCAGACCCCTGCAACAACAGCACTGTCCTTCACCAGTGGACAGTATTCATTCTGTCTGCAGGACAGTCTCCAGACCCCTGCAACAACAGCACTGTCCCTCACCAGTGGACAGTATTCACTCTCTGTCTGCAGGACAGTCTCAGGGCTTCTTAGCGAACAGCCAGGTTCCAGGACTTCTTCAACAAAAGGACTGTCTTTCACCAGTGGACAAATCTGGCAAAACAACATCAAAACAGACAGACAAAGTACCAGCAAAACAGCCATGTCTCCTCCGTCCTTGGCATCTCAGGGGGCAGGTCTCAAAAGTCCAGGGCAATTCAAAGCGGCCACCAGCAATTCTCTTAGTCTCTCTCTCTCTCCACGAGGTGCTGCTTCCAAAAAGATCTTCCGCCTCTCTCTAGTGTCTCTCCAAATCTACATCACCAGCTCCTCCCAGTTCAGGACTTTCTTTTCACATCAACAAGCCCATCCCACAGGTGGGATTAACAAACTCTGAGTTTTAACACAATCAATTTGAAAACCAAGCCAATACAGGGGAATCTTTAATTGCCATTACTATCACACCCTTGGATAAAAAGAAAAATATATGAGACGATTTGGAGAAGATCGCAGAGTAGGTCAGGAAACTCCAAATTCTTAAGTTTTTTCCTGACAACAGAGATAAAATATCATCTCATGGCAAACAAGAGTGGTAAAATGAATAAGAGTATGGGCAGAATAAAAATAATAGTAGGGGACCTCCTGGCACAATCTACGAAGGTCTGAAGAAAAATCCCAGGACAAAATTGAGTCCCTGTGAAGAGAAAATACCGGTAAGCTAGGTCCACTTAAACAGCAATCGGCAAGCACTGAGGTTAGGTGGGTGGGAAGCTGCCTAGGGCCCAGGAACAAGAACTTTTATCCCTGAGGACAATGAGTACATTTTTGTCATCTGAATCACAGAATATCAAGAGAATCTCAAGAGAATCCCACTAATAAAGAGTGCCAGACTCTTTGTCTATGGAAAGGTGACTGGAGGGACAAGGAGGAACTAACACATCAGTGAATACAGAAGCAGTGGGTCAGAGATGTCATTGTCTATGGGCACCTACATTAGACTGGAGGTCTTATTTTTAGTTCTAGAACAGAGGGGAGAACTGAAGGAGGTTGTGAGGCCAGATGCACTGTTTCCCATACCTAAGGACTAGAGGTGATTCAAAAACTAAGCTCTCACTAATATTCAGAGGAAGATAGCAAAGCAAAGAAACAATATTATAAACTGAATAGTAATATCAAATGATCACATGCCCAAAAAGAATTTATAGAAGAATTTTAAAAATACTTCAAAAATCAGATGAAATGGATTGAGGTAAAACTTCAAAAAAAAAAGAACAAATGAAGAGAAACTAGGACAAAAAGAAAAGGTAAATAGGGGCGGCCAGTTAGCACAGTGAGTAAGAGCACTGGCCCCAGAGTCAGGAGACCTGGGATAAGTTCCAGGTTCAGATATTTAACACCCACACAAAAATAGCTGGCAGAGAAACCTTGAGCAAGCTACTTAATCTCAATTGCTTAAAAAAAAGGAAAAGAAAAGGTAAATAACAAATTGGAAATCGAGATCCAGAATCTAAAAGAAGAAAGTAGATTGTTAAAAATCACACTTGGGCTAGGAAAAGCCAACAAAGTCACAAGAAGTAATGAAACAAAATGTAAAGAATGAAAAATCAGAAGAGAAGGTGAATTATCTCATAAGGAAAAAAAAAACTGATCGGGAGCAGAAATCAAAAAGAGAAAATATAAAAATAATTAGACTATCTGAAAGCTATGATTTAAAAGAGGGTCTTGATAAAATAATAAAAGAACTAATCAAAGAAAATTGTCCTGAAGAATTAGGATAAGAGCAGAAATTAACAATAGAAAAAATCCAACAATCACCATTTGAAAGAGGTCCTTAAGAGGAAAACCCACAGGAAAATCACTGTCAGATCCATTGTTTTTGGCAGATTCTTATTTTATGTTTTTTTTTTTTATCAAATGCAGTATTAACTTCTAGTTTATGTCACTCATTTCTTCAGTATTTTGAGTTCCAAATTTTCTCCCCATTTTCCCCCAACCTATCACCCCAAAATAGTGATGCCACTGGGTATCCCCTCTTCCAATCTGCTCTCTCCCTTATCTTCTCCCATAAGCCCTCCAACTTTCCAGTAGGGCACAGTGGATCTCTATGCCTCAGTGCCTGTATCTTATTTCCCAGGTACATGTAAAATAATGTTAATAATAATAATGTATATATATATATATATAT
>NW_027185655.1:72835197-72868445 GCF_028583685.1 Petaurus breviceps papuanus
TTTTTTCTAATTCCCCATTCCCTTTTTCCATAATATGCTACCAAAGTGAATTATTTATGTGTGTGTATGTATACATATATACATATCTATATCTATATCTCTCTATCTATTTCTTACATACCTACAGCTAAGGGGTACAGTGGACAGAGTGCCTGGCCAAGAATCAAGTAGACTGATTTTCCTAAGTTCCAATCAGCCCTCACATACTTACTAGTTGTGTGACTCTGGGCAAGTCACTTAACTCCATTTGTTTCAGTTTCCCCATCTATAACATGAGCTAGAGAAGGATATGGCTAACCACTCCATTGCCACAAAAACCCAAATGGGGTCATGAAGAGCCAGACAAAACTGAAAAACAATAATGCCATTTATGTATCTGTGTATACAATATAAATATATAGGTAGGTAAATATTCGAGTTTACTTAAGAAAGAAGCACTAAAGAAAAACATCATAAATAAAATGTCTAGCAAAAGCTCTTATATGCAGAGCATGTATAGAGGTCTCATTCACAAACACTTATGTGAAGGAGTCCATTTAAGTATAATGCAATGTTTCTTCTGCATGTTTTTATTTTTATTCTTTTAATTAAGTCAAACATGCATGTAGACAAATTTCATTTCACCCATAACTGATGGAAACCTAACAAGGATTAATGACTTGCAATGCTTGACTGCTACAGAGTTGTCAGTGTATATTGAAAGGGAAACTAATATACACTGGTTTTTGGGTCTTTTTTTAGAATAACAACACTAAATTATCTTCCTAAAATTTTTATGCATTATAGACTATAGAAATTACAAATAGAAAAGAAATCAATACTTTAAGAGGTAGTCAAATTTATCTCCAAGTTACAGCAGAAATTTCCTGATTGTTTTCATTTTTATTAGTTAAGCATGATGGGATCCATTTTCTTCAATATAAAATTACACTTTCTGAACCTGGGCATTCAGCCACAAGAGAGTTGGTACTGGTTCCCTTTACAAAATGGAATGCAACTTGCAATTTCAGGTTCAATATGTTCTAAATCATGCTGTCAATCAATCAGTCATCAGTCAGCATTTCTAAAGTTGATACTAAGTGAGGTAATCTTCTGGGCACTAGGGATACAAAAACCAAAATGAACTTATTCTTATTGTCACTGAGTTTAGGTTCTAATGGAGAGACAATATATGCACAGATAATACATAATACAAGCAAATAAATAAGATGTAGCTTAGAAAAGGTGAGCAGGTGGGGCAACAGAAAAAGGCTTTAGGTTGAGAACAAGGAGCTAACTATTGGAGAATGTGAACAACTCTGCTAGATGAAGGTGAGGAGGGAGTTTCATTCAAACATGGGATAAGCACTGTGGAGGCACAGAGATAGAAATGGAGTGCCATATATCTAGCAGCACAACAAAAAGGAGTTTGGCTGTATCATAAGTGTGGAAATTGGAGTAAAGAAGATTAAAGCAGGGGATTGTTCATTAGTCATTTCCAAATCTTTTTAATCCCATTTTGGGTGTTGTTGGCAGAGATAATGGAGTGGTTTGTCATTTCCTTCTCCAAGTCATTTTACAGAAGAGGATACTGAGGCAAAGTGAGGCAAAAAGGGTTAATTGACTTGCCCAGGGTCATATAACTACTAAGTATCTGCTAAGTCTCAATTGGAAATTATGAATGGAAGTCATCCTGATTCCAGGTCTACACTTTTTCAACTGTACTACCTAGTTGCCTGGGTAAAGCTGGAGGAGTTAAATGCATAACAGAAAGGAGGAGCTTGTTGAGGTACATCCTCTCTGACCATATCAGAGATCTGATGTTAGTTATTTTTGTGAGGCAACTAGGTGCTGTCATATCTGGACTTGGAATCAGAAAACATGAATTTGTATTCTTATTCAGATAAATCCTATTTTCCTAGACTTCTGATCCTGAGAAAGTCACTTTACCTTTCTTAGCCTTTTTCTTCAACCATAAAAAGTGGAAACATCACTTGTTGGACATGTTATTATGAGACTCAAATGAGGTTTTCCATACACACACATATATACACATATTTGTTTCTATATAAAGTACTTTTCAAACTTAAACAGTATAGAAAGATTAACTATTCAAATAATTATAATCAATATCAACAAAAGGAACAGTAAAGAATAAAGAAATGTTGATATGAGAGTAGAGATCATGAAGACAAAGTGCTAGAAGTCAGTGAATATGATATTAAATAAGGACATGAACTAAACTTGCATTTCACCTTATTTAATATTTTGCCTTATCTTTTCTTAAGATGAGAATCTGAAGCCTCAAAAGAGAGACTATAGGGCTTAAGCTTTGCATGATACTGAATAACTGTCCTTATGCTGATGTTTTCTGTGACAATACAGTCACAGTATGGAAAGACTCATGTACTAAAATACCCCAGAGTAAATCATCAGATCATAGCTCTAGAGGGTGATGTTGCTGTAGAGACCATCTATCTGAATTTCCTCATTTTGTACAATATTATAGCATGGAAGTTAATGTTGAAAACTAAAAATAGAAAAAAACCCAACAATGTGCAAACTTAGAATATATTAAATCACCTGTTTCCAAGACTCTTTACTACTAAGATGTGAATTTTATGCATAAAAGGAGTTTGTGTTTGTCTTGCTTTTCCTACAGCATCATTTGAAAGGAAGTTATTCTTCAAAATATCATTAAAATTGACTACAGTTGAAAAATGAGAAGTATAGCATTTTTCTAATGGCAGCTGACAACTGATGTTTGCAGTGGGGATTTGTTCAATGACCTCTGTCCTACCAGTGTGAAAATCTTACTGATAAATGTGCCACTTATTTCCCCAAACTTTGAAACTATGTACCTATGAGCTTTCAAATGGCACATAAATAATTCTTGATGAGTTCTAGGGCTCCTCTAGTATCTCTTTTAGTGATACATTGATTGTATTAGAATTCAGAAACACATCCCCAAACTAACATGAAAGCCAAGGAAAAATGCCATCCCTCCCTAAGGTCAAATATTTTTATGGAAGGGGAGTGTGTAGACAATGAAAAATATTGTTATATATGACAGAACCATAGTCCCAAAGATCCACTGTGCCAAATTTTGTTAGTAAAAACATACAGTACTACCCCTTTTTCAGAGAGTAAGGTTTTTTTGAGTAGTATTTTGTAGAGAATTAAAGTAACTAATGGAGGTAATAATATTAAACATTGGAAATCTGGATTTTTTTCATCACAGTGTAGTAGAAATAACACTACATTTGAGAGGACTCATTTGAATTATAACTTCTTATGACTTGGGTGACCTTGGGAAAATTGCTTTGCCTCTCTGTCCCTCAGTTTCCTTGTTTGTAAAATCAAGTCTGAATTTGGCTATATCTCTTCTAGTCCTATGTCCATAAGTAACACATTGATAGATTCCACCCCATGGGCTATTTTTTTTCTTAAGATCAGTAATGACCAATATGACCCCATAACTTTTTATCCATCAAAGTATTACATTAGTACAGGGGAAAAATATTGGTACATAATGTTAGGCATTAGAAACACAGAAAACCATTCTGAAATTAACTGTTCATAATTGTTCAAAAGAAAAAAAAATGATACATATATCACCTATAGAAATTACAGCAGAAAAAATTATTAAATTGTCTTGTCAAAGAATTGTGTCTTCTAATTATTGATGGAGAATGATGAATAGAAAATGTGAATGTAGTAAAAGAATGCTTATGAAAATATTCAGATTCACATTTGTTCTTCAGTAAAGACAGATATTCTCTGTGTGTGTGTGTATGTATGTGTGTGTGTGTGTGTGTGTGTGTGTGTGTGTGTGTGTAGTCAGGGAGGGAGAATGTAAAAAAAGATCTATTAAGAATGGAAATGAGCTATTTTTGTTCTTGTGTGAAAAGTAATTTGTTAGGGGCGGCCAGGTAGCACAGCGAGTAAGAGCACCAGCTCCAATGTTGAGAAGACCTGGAAATTGAATCCCGGGCTCAGACACTTAGCACCCACCCAGAAACACCTGGCCATGTAACCTTGAGCAAGTTACTTAACCCCAATGGCTTAGGGGCGGCCAGGTGGCTCAGCGAGTAAGAGCACTGGCTCCAGTGTCGGGATGACCTGGATCAAATCTGGGCTCAGATACTCAGCACCACATGCAGAAATAACTGGCCATGTAACCTTGAGCAAGTTAGTTACTTAACCCCGATTGCTTTAAAAAAATTATTAAAAAAAGTAATTTGTTTTTCCAAAACAATAGCTTCAGCTCTCGAATTGTTTTTTCTGTAAATACTATAAATAGAAGGATATTGAGAACAAGATGCTATCTCCTGAATCATTCAAGGAAAGACCTTGATTGAAACATCTAAATTGTGAAAAAAAAAATGTGTTTGCCAGATAGCTTACAATAAACCCATGTAGTGATCCATGAGAGCAGAGATCTCAGGCTACATTAACTGCCTTTTTTTAATTAGTTGCTTTTAAAAAAAAAATTGATCTACAACTAATATGACATCCCAGATTGCAAACATAAACTGACATAGTAAACAACTGCAGAATACACAAACATGAATAAAGAAAACTATGGGGAAGGAAAAAAAAAGATGACAGGTGAGAGAAAAAGCAGTAAAAGAGAACCCCCATTGTGTTTAGGAACTTATAACAATGGGTAGGGTTGAATGACCTTCACATACTTGCATTGAGTTATTTTAATATGTTTTATTTTATTTATATATAATTAAAATATTATATAAAATAATAATATTTTAATAATAATATTTTAAAATACATTTTAATGAAGATATTACAATCTACTCAGTTTACATATATTAAATATCTGACTATGTTCAAAGAACTGTGCTGGTCCCTGGTAAAAATACAAAAAATTAAGTGAGATATCCTTTTCAACATGGATTGAATAAGAATTCTCTGTTCCTAGGAGATTCTGGAGAATTACATTAGTTTCCCTTGGATTCCAAATCATGAACTTGCCTACCTAGGCACTTATTAGTATAGTGGTAGTCATAATACCATATTAGTGAAAACTTTAACATTGTTTAAAATAAAAGCAGGGAAACTGAAAACTAGTGGAATAAGTCCTCACTCTTGATTGATCTGCTATTCATTCATCCTTCTGTTATTTTCTGGGTTACAAACTCTATTGTATAATTAGTCCCACTGGAGAATTATTTCTTTCTATTCCTGCCTCAATATAAGCAAATCATAGAAACCTCGATTTTCTTGTTTATTAAATTGAATTCATGCTGGGAGAGATGGAATGGAGATGGGAGGGCCAAGAAATGAAAATGTTGCATGTAATCATTCTCAAAATCCTTTATAGCTCTATTTTTATTATTCAGATATGTCTGACTCTTTGTAACCATATTTGGGTTTTCTTTGGCAAAGATTTTAGAGTGGTTTTGTCATTTCCTTCTCCAACTCATTTTAGACATGAGAAAACTGAGGCATACAAGGTTAAGTGACTTGCTCAGAGTCATACAGCTAGTAAGTGTCTGAGGTCAAATTTTAATTGAGGAAGATGAATCTTCCTCACTCCAAGCCCAGAACTTAATCCACTGCATCACCAATTCTATAAAAATGCTGGAATGGCTTCTTTGTGCCCTATACTTTAACATTATAGACATGGGAGAAACTTAAGGATTAATTACTCCAACACTCTCATTTCAAAGATGAGGAAAGTACTCTCCCATTATGAATAAGGATGATTCAGAGTCATTGTTCCATCTTTAGAACCTGTCTCATCATTGCTGCTAGCTTCAGTCCTTTGCAAGAATTATGGATAGAAATTAAGTAAGCATAGATATAAAAGACAGAGCAGAATAAGGGTATGGAATGTTTAAAGGACAATGAATCATGGAAACATAGTATTCAAAATTAGAAGGGACTCTAGAAATAAATTTATTCAACTGCCTGTATTTTGGAGAAGCGGAAATTAATTCCCACAGAAGTTAAAATAATTTGCCCAGGGTTACAAAGTAGTAGACCTGAGATTTGAATTCAGGATTTGTAACCTCAGATGGATTTACCTTTCCATCACTCTATATATGTGCCTCTTCTCTTGTGATATGTTTTGTTAAAAGTATGAACAACATGTCAGAGTTAATCTAAATGTCTGGCCTTTTTTAAATTTTCAATGCCCCTACTGAACTAGTTTTCTCCTATCTTTCTAATCTTTAGAAGTTTGTTGGAATATCAACAAACAATGAAAAGGGGGTTCAGTTTTAAAATTGGTGTCCTAAAGCTTGTAACTTTTGGTATATTTGTGATACCATAGTTATGTGCTGTTTGGTTTAAGGGAGACCCAAGTATTTTCTTAAGAGGATAGGATCATAGATTTAGATCTATAGTAGGCATTATAGTCTATTTAATACAGCACAGCTTCTGAAATGTTAAGTGATATGATCAGAAACTGTCACAAATGGGATTTGAACTCAGTCCTTCCTGAATTCTAAGTCTAGTATTTTTTGAATTCCTGTTTATTCTGTTTTGTTTTTCTTCTTCCGTGTAGTTGCTCAGTCATTGTTCAGTCACTTCCAACTCTTCCTGACCCCATCTGGAGATTTCTTCACAAAAATACTTGAGTTGTTTGCCAGTTCCTCCTCCAGCTCATCTTACAGACAAATAAACTGAGGCAAACTATTTTCAGTGAATTCCCAGGGCCATACAGCTACTAAGTATCTGAAGTTAGATTTGAATTCAAGGAGCTTCCTGACTACATGTCTGGTACACCATCTACTGTGTCACCTATATTGTATAAAATTATTTATAATGAAACAAATAAAATATTACATCATCACCTTTTTATTGTCCAGAATAAAGAATAGAATACTTGGGCTTAAATAATTTCATGATTTTGTTTCTGAGTTAAAAGTTAGATTGCATATAACAAAAAATAAATACATAAGTATTTATTAAGCATCTAATATGGATATTTTGTGGTAGAGATATTAAGACAAAAATGAAAAATCTTCAATGAACTAAAAGAAAAAAGAAAAACAGTTCAATACCTTACAAAATGTCGAACACATGCATTTTATTATCACATAGGAAAGCTCAAGAAGGAGCAAATAAATGCATGAATTGATTCCCCTAATTCAGGTGTGGAGAACATGGAGATTGTAACAAATCCTGTTCTGTGAAGTTTGGATTCATTCAAAGTGTGGCAGGAAAGGTTCTCACAGTTATTTAAGCCTATCAAAGTGCCAAGGGTGAGGGGAAATCTTTAGATTCCCCTTCCCATAACACCTCACTCCAAGTGAGAGGGTTGGGGTCTCCCATTACACCCTGGGCTATCTCCAGTTGTCCTGATAAACACCTGGACACTCTACCCAGTTGTCTCTGGAGGAGAAAATGAGGTTGGTGACTTTGCCCAGCCCTAACCTTCTCAAATCCAATTCAACTGCAAGTCATGTCATCATTTCCCTGATGTCATGGTCCTCTTTAACACAAAAAGAACACAAGATATGGAATCAAAGACCTCAGATTAAGTCCTAGTTCCCCCAGTAATTCAAAACTGTAATACTGACAAAGTCCTGAGCTCCTCCATTAGATTGTGAGCTATTTGAAAGCAAAGACTATATTTTTCCCTCCTTTGTATTCCAAGAACTTAGCACTACCTGGAATATATTAGACTTTTTTTTATTAGCTGATTGACTTTTTACATTCTCTACAATATGAGAGAGTTAGACTATATGGTCTACAAGGTCTCTTCCAGTTAAATCTTCTAGGCTCATGATTGCAAAATATTAAACAGGAATTTACTCCTTCTCCCACCTCCCAAGTTTGGTAGTAAGTGCTTCAGACTTTATTTTTATTAAGGAAATTTATATTATGTTTAATTTGATCAAGTGTGTTACTATTTAGAATTATTTTTCCAGTGTTAAAGAATAAGTTGAGATTATCTGGATAAGAAAACTAAATTACCATTATCATAAATGAAAAAGGGTGAATTTACTACCAATGAAGAAGAAATTAAAACAATTACTAGGAGTTATTTTGCCTAATTATATGCCATAAATTTGATAATTTTAATGAAATGGATGAATATTTACAAATGTATAAATCGACCAGATTAACAGAATAGGAAATGAAATATTTAAATAATCCCATTTCAGAAAAAAGAAATTTAAAAATCCATCAATGAACTCCCTAAAAAAAAGTCTCCAGGGTCAGATGGATTTACAAATGAATCCTATCAACCATTTAAAGAACAATTAATTCCAATGTTATATAAACTATTTGGGAAAATAGATGAAGAAGGAGCCCTAACAAATTCTTTTTTGTGATACAAACATGATGCTGATACATAAACCAGGAAGAGCCAAAATAGAGAAAGAAAAGTGTGGGCCAGTTTCCCTAATGAAAATACGTGAAATTATCTGGCTCCACTAAAAAAAGCGGTTACAAATAAGGAGACAATTTTAGACCAGAGTTAGCTTATTAAATAAAATTTGCTGAAATAATGTTAAACTGATAAATTGTTCTTCTTATACTCTTTTCTAAGTTATTCACACATTCTAAAATTGGGTATGATTTTAGAAGAAAATGGGTTTACCCTACTCAATGAAAGAAAATTGCTTTCCTCTGACTGAAGAGACTGTCAAATTCCATAAAATTAAAGCAAAACCAAAAGTGATCAGGGACCATGTTTCTTATTGCTCAAAACCTCTAAAGGTGGAGAAAAAGAATTAAAAAAAATAATTAACCAAGCAATAAAATTGGATCTCATTTAATACAAAATGTTTCAGACATGATGATTGTTTGTTTGAGCTAAAAGATGACTGCATTGGAGTGGATGAATCTTTTAATACATCCACATGAATTCCAATCTTCTAAAGTTTTATAGGAATGTTCAATAGGTATGATGAAATTAATGGCTATTTTAAAGTATTCAATTTTATTCTCCTAATTTCTATGCCTGCTTTCTTTTTATTTGCGTTCTGCTTAGTATCATTATAGTATTGTACTGTTAGCTAAACCTAATAAGATTGGAGTCATAGTTTAATGAAATCATGTAAGGAACTTCCTAAATTTTAGAGACCTATCAGCATGTTCATCATGAAATCACTTAACAATCACTTATGAAACATATACTATGTGCAGAGTATTGTTCTAAGTATTTAGGAGGATGAAAGGTTGGATAAAATATAGCACCAGCTCTCACTGAGCTTATCCTGACATGCATGATAAATCTACTAGCCAAGTAAAAAGCAAACTTATAAGTGTGCCCCTAGGTAAGTTCATTATGAAGGGTTATTGTATAGGGGCATTTGACTTGGTCTTTAAAAAAATAGATAAGAATTCATTAAACAAAAAAGTGTAGGGAGGCTTTTCCATAAACAAGAAAAAGCTTAACCAGAAGCATGGAAATGGGATAGTAAGAAAATTATGGCTAGAACATAGATTCCAAGGAGTGCAATAAAAAGAGATGATACCCAAAAAATAAAGTTATGCCAGATTTTGTAAGGCCTTGAATATCAGTCAAAGAAATATGCACTTTACTCAACCAGAAAGGAGCAACTAGAGATTATCAAACAGAGAAGGGACATGAACAAAACTATTCATAAGAAATATAATTCCAGCAATTGGCATAGGAAATATAGATTTCACCTCAGAGTCTGGAAGACTCAGTTATAAAAGTCTTCACTTTCTCCTTCAGAAATATTCTGACTGTATGACCTGTGACCAGGGGCTATACCTCTCACTGTTCAAATGTCAAATTGTATATTGAGTTCTTTTCTTTACATCATGAACGATTGAAATTCCAATATCCAACATTTCCCCTGAAATATTTTACTTAATTTTTTTTTTCTGGGTAGGTTATTTTTGAATAGCAATCACTTTTGCCTTACAGAATATCACATTCCAAGTCTTCCACTTCTTTAATATGAAAGCTGCTAAATCTTGTTTTATCCTGTCTCTTGCTCCATGGATTTTGAATTTTTTCTTTTCTGGCAGCTTGCAATAATTTTTCCTTTACCTGAGAGATCTAGAATTTGGTTATAATATTCCTGGGAGTTTTCATTTTGGGATCTCTTTCAGGAGATGATCATAGATTCTTTCCATTTATATTTTACCTTCTTATTCTAAGAAATCAAGGGCATTTTCTTTGATAATTTCTTGAAATTAAGATATTATACACCTCCAGGAAAAGAACTGATATATAGAAGTATGTATATTATGGTTGTGTGTGTGTGTGTGTGTGTGTGTGTGTGTGTGTGTGTGTGTGTGTGTAGGTCAGGTGAGGTAGGGAGGGAGGAGAGGAGGGAGAAAAAAAACAAGTGCTCAGTAGAGAGCAAAAGACAATTTAGAAGGAAGCACAAAAAAGCAGGATAACTTTAAAAATGATGTGTAGTATTTATTACATAGTATATCAAAAAAGGTAAGCACTCTAAAATAGACATTTATGGATTTGTATTGAGTCATCTTTCTATGTTGTTCTGTGCACATGGAAATGTTCTTTTTGGTCTTTTTGCATTCAATTTTGAAATTAATAATTTCTTTTAGAAGAAATATGAATTCAAGGCTCATTTTTAATCATGTCTTTCAGGTAATTCAATAATTTTAAAATTATCTCTCCTCAGTCTATTTTCTAAAACAGTCATTTGTTTCTAATGAGTTCTTTCTTTTTATTTTTACCTATTTTTTCATTCTTTTGATTTTGTTTTATAGAGGTATTAGCTTTGACTTGCCAAATTTAATTTTTAAGGAATTATTTTCTTCAGTGAGCTATTGTAGCTCCTTTTTTGCATTTTTTCCAATTCTGCTTTTTTTGGAGTTCTTTCTTCAGTGAATTTTGTACCTCCTTTCCAATTTGCTCTATTGTGTTTTTAAAGGAGTTTCTAAAAAGGAATTTTGCATAAAATCTGTTTTTTAATATGTTATCTTCTTCAGTATTTTTGTGCTTCTTTAACAAAACTGTTAATTCTCTTTTCATAATTTTCTTGCATTAATCTAGTTTATTTTCACTATTTTTCTTCTACCACTCTTATCTCTTTAACTCTTCTAGGTATTTTTGTTGGATTGGTTACTAATTCTCATCTATTTTTGTGGCTTTGATTATAGTTGTTTTTAGACATTGCTGGCTTCTGCACTTGTGTCTTTGTCTTTCTTGCCAATATAGTAGCTTGTTTTCTGGTGGAATTCTTTTCTGTTGTTGTTGTTCGATAGGTTTCCCAGCTTATTTCTGTACTTCGATCTTTTTCTTAAAATGTTATTGTGCTCAACTTGGGCTAGGAAGGCACTTTCCTAAGTTTCATTTTTTACATGCTGCTTTTTTCAGAGCTAATCCATGGATGCTGCAAGTTTTTCGTGCTTGCTTCCAAGGTGGTGCGATAAGGGAGAGGTGTGTTTACTGCTCTTCATCTTTATTCTCTGGCTAGGAAGGTCCTCCCCACTACTCTGCATCCAAAAGTGGTAGCACTCCTCTGTAACCAGGAGCCCTTCTACCCTGTGACTAATGCCGAGCCCTCCTATTCACCCTGAAACTGTCACTCAGAACAATAGAGTTACCAGTCAGTTCCAACTACACCTACTGCCTACAATGGTCTCTGTAATCTCATTCGGATAAGTGGTTTGATCTCTTGCCATCATCTCTGAACTGAGAACTTCTGAAACTGCTACTGCTGCTGCTGCTGAAGTTGTCATTGCCACCTGAAATGTTCACCACTGTTGCTGTTGCTGCACTCCTCCTGCTGGCACCCATTCTGGCATTACAGACCTCTCCTGCATACCTCATAAATTGTCTCAGGCTAGAAGAATGCAACATACTGACTTTTTTCTGACTCTACTGCTCCAGGATTCAATGTAAAGAATTAATTATAAATTGTTTGGAGAGGAATGATGGGATACTTTGGCAGGGTTGCTGCCTCTAATCTGCTATCTTGGCTCCACTTCTAATTAACCATTTCTCAATCACTTATTCATTAGCAAATGACAAGAATAAAATATATTTAGTTTCAATTACTAACAATGTTGAACTTTGGGGGGGGGATATTTGTTACTTTTCCTGAGACCTCTTCTGATACTGTAAAATTTAATATGGGGGCAGCAACATGGCACAGTGAATTGAGCACCAGCCCAGCAGACAAGAGGACCTGAGTTCAAATCTGGCCTCAGACACTTAACACAAAAATTAGCATTTGACCTTAGGCAAGTCATTAACCCCAATTTCCCTCCAAAAAGCAAAATTAAAAAAAAAATAGGTTAATATGCAAGTAAGTAAAAATAAAAAGGACATTTAAGTGTACAGTGGATAGAATGCTGGATCTGGAGTCAGGAGGATCTTCTTTTCAAGTTCAAATCTAGTCAGAGACATTTACTAGCTGTGTGACACACTTAATTCCATTTGCCTCATTTCCATCATCTATAAAATGAGGAAGAGAAGGAAATGGCTCACTACTCAAGTATCTCTGCCCAGAAAACTCCAAATGAGATCAGGAAGAGTCACATATGACTGAAAAGATTGAACAGCAACAAAAAGAAAAGAAATAATCATAATTTCTGAGGATATGATAGAGAATGGGAAGAGTAGTTTGTTAAGAATAACACATGAATTCCAGGAAGTAAAATAAATGGGGAGATAAGAGTGGATAACAAAACCATAAAGATGTGACTGACATATTTGAGTATGAGGAAGAAAAAGTAATTATTAGTGAGGGGAACTTTGGCCCAAACAGTCAACAGCTCAGAACTTTAGAGAATCTCAACAGAATCATGGAAACATGGATTATTGATAGATAATATCCTTTATTTGAGTGTCAAACAACTTTGATTCACATTTATGTCCCTGCTCATTTTATACTGTTAATCAGTATTCTTGAAAAGTTAATTCTGTCCTCAAACCAGGTATCTTGAATGATCTTAATACAGACATAATCTCATAATATCTTAGTTATAGACATGCAAGGGACTACATAGCATCTATCTTGTCCATCCTATTCATTTTAAAATGAGAGAGCTTAGATTCAGAAATGCTTCACCACACAGGTAAAATCAGAGTCAGAATTCAAATTTATACCTTCCTGAATC
Organism: Petaurus breviceps papuanus; assembly: GCF_028583685.1. Classification (NCBI taxonomy): domain Eukaryota; kingdom Metazoa; phylum Chordata; class Mammalia; order Diprotodontia; family Petauridae; genus Petaurus; species Petaurus breviceps. Next base: position 72,848,227 of record NW_027185655.1, read on the forward strand.
CAAACCTTCAAGGCCACACTTTGCTCCACTAAGTCAAAAAAATTTTTTAGTTGACAAAAACTATCTTACATTGTGACTTTCATCCAATTCTGGGATGATAAATATGTTCTTGCTTTAAGAATTGGTCTATGAAAAACTACTTGTACTCTTTTTATATTTTCATCAAATATCATCATATTGAATGTATAAACATCTCATAAAGATTCCATAAATATGAGCAAATAGGCTTGTGTGATGGTACTCAATGGTTACCTCTTGATTTTCCTTTAGGAAGTAATAACTATGATCTACCCCATTATCTTCTTCTCTATGAGTTATATTCTAAAATGATACATCAAAACTTTCAAAGTACATAAAAATACATAAAATTTCTACATTACCATGGGGATAGAAATCTGGCCTTGAGACCCAAACACCAATTTCTGTTGCTTCTGAGATGTCTTGACTGTGGGACCCTGGAAAATTCACATAACCTCTTAGTGCTTTGCAGGCCACAGAATTTTCAAAAAATAAAAATCACAGAGGAAGCAAAGACTTTTATTGGTAATGGGAATATCCTCACTCAGAAGTCACCTATACAAGTTAAATAAAAGTTCCAGGGTCTATCCCCCTCATCTAAATTTCATGATCGATGGTGTAATAAATGTTAATGAATATTCATGTATATTTGAAAATAACATACATTCCATTTTTTCCCTACTCAGTTCTTTCCAATAGGACTAACAAATATACTTTCTTAAGTACTAATGAAGATTCAAAGGTTTTTATTTATTTATTATATTTTAATGGGTTGTTGAAATCTTATACTAATATGGTTTTTCAGTTTTTTGTGACATTATTTTACTTTCCCCCAAATAAATGAACAAACAATTTTCAACATTCATTTTTAAAATTGAGTTCCAAATTTTCTCCCTATATACTGATCCCCAATATCAAGAAGGCAAGCAATTTGATACAACCCTTATATGAGCAATCATGCAAAATAAATTTCGTTATTAGCCATGTTTCAAAAGAAAACATGGACCAAAACAAAATCCTCAGAAAAAAAGGAATTTTAAAAAGTGTGCTTTGATCTGTATTCACAGTAATACATCAGTTGTTTGGTTTTTTTCCCCCCTGAGGATGGATAGCATTTTTCACCAAAAGTCCATTAGAGTAGTCTTGGGCTATTGTATTACTGAAAATAAATAAGTCAAGGGCAGAGCCAAGATGGCAGAATGAAAGTAGAGTAAAAGCTTGAGTACTCCCAGAATTCTTCTAAATACCTGAAAAAAAATTACTCTAAACAAATTCTAGAGTGGAAGAAGGCACAAAATGGAAATGAAACAAATTCCCAGCTCAAGACAACCTGGAAAGTCAACAGGAAAGGTCTTTTGGACAGTCTGAGAGAGGAGTGAAATTCAGTATGGGTTGTGCCCACAAAGACCAGACCCTAGAAAATCTGGAGCAAGTCTCAGGGACTGAATCACTGTCATCTGTGACAGTTTCCAGATTTCTCAACCTACAAACATCAAAGATAACTTGGAAGGTCATTTGGAAATGACTCTCAGGACTCAGTGAGAGAGGAGCTAAGTCTGACCCCTACCACAGGGCAACAGCAAGAGCAGATTCCACAGATCTTAGCTCACAGAAGGTGGGGATATTGAGCAGTTGATTAGATGGAAATTTCATGGCTATTTTTGGTGGTACTGAAGCAGAGATCTATTGTTCTCTCTGTGCCTAGACCTGGGTCACACTCCTGCGTGGTGGTCCTGGGAGAAGTAGAAATGGCAGAACTTGTGGCAGCATTGAAGAGGGAATCATTATTGCAATTCCAAGGCAGAAGAGAGTGTCTGTGGTTACTCATAGACCAGAGGTCAGGCCAGGTGAGAAGTAAATACCTCTCCTTTGATAGTATAATCTTGAAAGAGATAAAAATTTACAGGCCCCTAAAAAACATCTCTGAAAACATCTACACAAAACCCTGAAATTTGGGAAAGTACACCCTTTACCCTGGAAGCAGGGGCCTAACTTAACAAATAATTAACAAGTCAAGTAATTAATTGGTAAAATGAGCAATGAGTGGGAAAAAAAATCAGAGTATAGAATTTAATTTGGTGACAAGGAAGATCAAAACATAAAACCAGAAGAAAACAAACTAAAAGTTCCTATATCCAAAGAATCCAAGAAAAATAGGAATTGGTTACAGGCCATGGAAGAACTCAAAAAGTATTTTAAAAATCAAGTAAGAGAAGTAGAAAAAATTGAAGAGAAATCAGAGTAATGCAAGAAAATCATGAAAAACAAGTCCACAGCTTCCTAATGAGACCCCAAAAGTGCTGAAGAAAATAACTCCTTAAAATATTTCACTATCCCAAATGGCCAAAGAGGTCCAAATAGCCAATAAGGAGAAGAATGCCTTCAAATGCAGATTTGGCTATGTAGAAAAAGAGGTCCAAAAGCTCATTAAAAAAAATCTTCAAAATGAGAATAAAGCAAATGGAAGCTAAGGACTCTATGAGAAATAATAATAAAAAAAACTCTCAAAAATAAAAAAAACCCAATGATTTAAAAAGAGAAGACTATTTGAAATATATCATTGGAAAAACAACTGACTTGGAAAATAAATCCAGGAAATATAATTTAAAAATCATTGGGCTACCTGAAAGCCATGATCAAAAAAAAAGCGAAAGAAAGAAAAAAAAAAGAAAGTTTAGACATCATCTTTCAAGAAATTAGCAAGGAAAACTGTCTTGAAATTCTAGAACCAGAGGGTAAAATGGAAATTTAAAGAATCCACTCATAACCTCTTGAGAGAGATTCCAAAAGGAAAACTCCTAGGGATATGGTAACCAAATTGTAGAGTTCCAAGTCAAGGAGAAAATTCGTCAAGTGACCAGAAAGAAACAATTCAAGTATTGGGGAAACACAATAAGGATAACAAGAGATTAAGAAGCTTCTCCATTAAGGTATATGAGGGTTTGGAATTTAATATTCTGAAGATCAAAGGAGCTTGGATTAAAACCAAGAATGACCTATCCAGCAAAACAGATTATAACTCTTCAGGGGGCAAAATGGATGTTCAATGAATAGAGGACTTTCACGCATTCATGATGAATAGACTATTGAATATGAATAGAAAATTGCACATTTAAATACAAGACTCAAGAGAAGCATGGTAAACAGGAAAGATAAATTATAAGGGACTTATTTAAAATGAGCTGCTTACATTCCTAGATGGAAAGATGATGTTTATAGCTGATGAGATCTTTCTCAGTATTAGGGTATTTGGAGGGGTGAGTTGAATATGAAAGGCTGATATCTAAAAATTAAAATTAATGAGTGGGAAGAGAATGTGCAGGAAGAAGGAGGAAGGGGGAGGTAGAATGGGGTAAATTATCTCACATGAGAGGTAAAAAAAAACTTTTACTTTAGAGGGAAAGGGGGGAGGTGAGAGGCAATGAGTTCACCTCACTCTCAATGAATTGACTTAAGGAGGGAATAACATATGCACACAACTTGGTATGAAAATCTATTTTACCCTACAGTAAAGAAGGGAGAAAGGATATGGGAGGGGGGTATGATAGAAGGGAGGACAAATGAGAGGAAGATGTAATCAGAACCAAACATTTTTGAAGAGTGACAGGGTCAAAGTAGAGAATAGAATAAATGGAGGATGGGATAGGATGAAGGCACATATACTTAGTCTTTCACCACATGGATCTTATGGAAGTCTTTTTCATTACTACACATGTATAATGTATATTGAATTGCTTGCCTTCTCAATAAGGGTGGGTAGGTGGGTTTAATGGGAATTTGAAGCTCTTCCCTGCCCCTTCATAGGCCGGGGGTGGGGTGGGGAGGGAAGGTTGAAGCCCTCAACTGCTTTGAAAGTAAACATTGTCCCCTAATAGGCTGAATGTAATCTCATGGAGCCTGTGATGGAAGGAATTTACTGGAGAGAAGCAGAGCCCGCAGGAAGCTGGTAGTCAGAGCTAGTGAGACAGTGGGAGAGAGGTGCTAAGGCAAGGAGAGAGAGGTTTGTGATTAAATATAGATCTTCTCTTGCTTTGTGGGAATGCTGAAGGATGCTGTGGCTCTCAGTGTTATTATGGCTTCCGAATAACTTTGGTACTATAATGGAATAGGCTTGCTGGTTTTGGAATTGGGTATTCTGGTATCTAAATGAATGCTTCAGTTGTATCCTCTATCTAGAGAGTTTGGTATATTTTGTAATAAAACATCATGCTATACTTATAGTCACAATCTTTTTCATAATGGTGGGTGCTTTAAATATTGCACTGGTGCTACAGTGGGGAGGGGAGGAAGAAATAGAGAGAATGTGGAACTCAAAGTTTTAAAAACAAATGTTAAAAATTGTCTTTACATGCATCTTGGAAATATATACAGGCAATAGCATATAGAAATCCATCTTACTAAGGGAAAATAGAAGGGAAGAGAAGAAGAGAAGGGGGTGGGGGAGTGTGATAGAAGGGAGGGAAGATTGGGGAAAGGGGTTATCAAAATTCACATTGGTGTGGGTGAGTGGAAAAATGGGGAGAAAATTTGGAACTCAAAATCATGTGGAAATGAATGATGAAAAATAAAAATAAATTAGTAGAAATAATAAAAAAAACTTGTAATAATTGAAAAAAATATTTTAGACCCTATGTCATTATGTTTTTTTTTTAATATCTACTAGGATTTTCTCCAGGAACATGCCATTAGTCTATCTTGTAATCTTTCATTCGATCATCTCAGAAATGTTGCATACCTCTTTTGTTCACTATATTTGTAAGATTTTCTTTATTTAGCATAAATTTTAATGAAATTCTAACATATTGATCCTAGCTTGGACATCTGTAGGCAAAGAAAAGAAATGTAATAATTCTTTCAAAGTAAAGTACTTCTCACACTTGAAGGTAGGTATTTGATACCTATAAAATTATGTATTCTCCCATTTAATCATCCCTAATTCATTCAAGCAAGCCTCATATAAGTCAGAGTATATTATTTTTTCTCACTTTCTTAATCATCTCCTCATATTTATATTCAAACTTTTTTATGGCTTTAATACAATGTGGTGCTCAAACTGAAGAGAATGTTCCAGATGTGATTTAAGGTCATGCAACATCATAGCTAAAAGGAAACCTAAAGATAATTAGGTTGAACCAACTAATTCTACAAATGAGCAAACTAAGAGTAATTAATTAATTAAGTGACTTTTCCAAGTGTACATTTACATAGATTAAAAACAGCTTATTCCATCTTTCCCTTAATTTTTAAAGGACATTTGTATGGAAACATATCACGTATGTATTTATGTACACAAATATAAAAGAATATGTGTATATATATACATGCATATGTATACCTATATATTGATGTTTCTATACATTTATATCTACACTTATACACACATAGCTATATTATATATATATATATATAATTGGTATATATTTATATCTATCTTACTGTATATGTAGATGTATCTCTATCCATCAATCTATCACTTACTTGTGATTAGTTAAATTCAAGTTAAGTAACACCTCATTAAAAATTAGAAGTGAGAAGCCTGAAGAAAGGTAGATAGACCTTATAGCTGAATGGAGAGTGTTTATGTAGTCAGTGCTAATTCAAGTGAACTAAATTTGTTGGTAACCAGTAAAGCAATAATAAAAAAACATTTGACAAAACTGGAAGACTAGAAGGCTAAAGTTTATTCTTTAATATAAACAAAAATACTACCATATGTGTACTCATGAGCTCAATGTCTTCTTCTGTTACTTTCTAAATTTAGGAATTAGTTATTTTAAAGCTAGTACCACTTCTTTTGAACCAAGGTAAGTTGCTTAACCTCCCTGAGTCTTACTTTCCTCTCCATAAAATGAGAAGTCTGGAAAGGATGATCTCTGAGGTCCTTTCTGGCTTTAAATCTATGAGCCTCTGAACATAGGAAATGGTACGCACCCTCAAAAAATACTGAACATGTTTTCATTTTGTCTATCTCTAGCTGATATAGGTTCACTTTTGGGGAGTAAGTCTGACATACTGAGTCCTTATTTTACTCTTCTCTCTAAAGACTTCATTTTAAACCTACACAGCCTCCAGGACTTTCTGTAATTCCTCTGCCTTCATTCTAAGTCATTAGGCACAATTTGATCTTTTTATACCTGATCCAGCTTATTGACATGCAGTACAGGAAGCAGGAAATATCTATTATATGTATTCCTACCAAGTCTAGCAAAAGTCATTAAGTTCACAAAGCCATCCTGTCACTAAGAAAAATGGGCTCTAATGTGACAGTGGCTTCAGAGAAATTCTTTCAAGATGGCTTGAAAATGTATGTAAATGGGAAATGAATCAGACAGTGCTTGGTATTCAGGGAAACCCACTGCAGAAAACCAAATCAGGACAAAGCAAACGAACAAACAAAAAATCCTTGGTCTTAGCATTGAAATAAAGAGTGACTATGTCTTCCTGGGTAGACAGAGCTCAGTGAAATAATTCATAATTTTCATCTATTAATTCTATGTAGGACAAGCAAATATCTTCATAATATTTAATGGACATTGGGGTGGCTAGGTGGTGCAATGAATAGAGCACCGGCTCTGGAGTCAGGAGGACCTGGGTTTGGATCTGACCTCAGACACTTAACACACACACAAATACACAAACACATACACACAACTCAGCTGTGTGACATTGGGCAAGTCACTTAACCCAAATCACCCTCCCACTCAAAAAAAAAGTTATATATATATATATATATATATATATATATATACACACACACACACATATGTTATAGGCACTCAATATGTTAATATGTTTCAAAAAATTGAGTATCTATTCACTCTCCCCACTCTCTATACACTATTGTTCATGTTCTTCCTTATGTTTGGAATTATTAACTCTTCCCCTCATTGTCATCTATGAAATTCTTCCCATGTCTCAAGTCCCAAAATAAATGTAAGCTTTTCCAAGAAGTCTCCCTTGATTATTCTATTTAGAAATGAACTTTTTTTTTTATTATTTTGGCCTTGATTGAACATCATATACAATGTGTTGATGCTTCTTCTAAACCTATACCAGCATCGCATTTGTATCCTAGTTACTTAAGAAAATATTTTAAACCTCCATTATATTTTAAGTGGAACAAAGGAAAGGACTGTGTCATTTTATCTCTCAAGTTACCAAAGAGACTACTCTGTACACACCACTTGTTCAGTGTTCAAAATATTCAATTACTTGAGTTAATATGTGGAGACATTTTTGTCTTCTGTAATTATTAGGTTGAAAAAGTAGTAATTATTTTTTAAAAGTCCTTTAACATCAACATCATGCTATTTGTTCAAAGTCATGTTTCTCTTTGGGATTCATTCAATCACAATAAAATTAATGAAGACTTTGGTCAATCAGGTATAAATTAACCATGTTTAATTGGGGCATGATCAGGGAAATATTAGGAAGCACTCTTAGAAATTTTTTTTTATTTTTCAAATGCTTTATTAACTTCTGATTTACATCATTCATTTCCGCCAGATTTTGAGTTACAAATTTTCTCCCCATTTTTCCCTACCCACCTCTCCAAAATAGCAGTCCCACAGGATATCCACACCTCCAAACTGCCCTCTCCCATATTTTCTCTCATACCCATTTTGACTTTTCCAATGGATCCCTATGCCCCAGTGCCTGTATATCTTATTTCCCAATTGCATGTAAAATATTATTATTAATAAAATGTATATATATTTGAATATTTGATTTTAAAACTTTGAATTCCAGATTCATTCCCTTCCTCCCTTGTCACCCACCCTTACTTGGAATATGAGCATTTCAGTATAGGTTGTACATATATATATATGTACAGTATAGGTGTGGCTAATGCAAAACAATATCATAAGAAGATATATTGTAGAAGACTGATTCTATTTCCCTCCCTGCTATCCCAGCTCCCACTTGTTCTATTCTCTAATTTGATCCCATCCTTTTTCAAAAGCGCATGCTTACAACTTCTTTCCCCCCAGCCTGCCCTCCCTTCCATCATCAACCCTCTCATTCCCTTTCCCCATACTCCTCTAGAGGGGAAGATGCCTTATTTAGTGTGTATTTCATTTCCTCCTCAAGCCAAGTTCAAAGAGAATAAGGATGATCCATTCCCTTTTGTCTTCCTATTCTTCACCTCCATTGTAACCATTTTCCCTTGCCTGTTCTATATGGGATAGTTTACCCCATTCTGTCTCTTCCCATCTCTTCTCATTATATTCCTCGCTCACCTCTTAATTTCACGTTTAAAGTACCATCCTTTCCTGTTAAATTGCTCCTGTGCCCTCTAACTATATATACACACATCCACATATGTATTCATGTGCCCAAATACTCTCATAAACACATACACACAAATATATATATTTCTATTCCCTTCAACTACAGAGAAAAGCTTCATAACTTACAATTATTGGTTTTCCATGTAGGAATGTTAATATTCAACTTTGATAAGTTCCTTATGATTTCTTTTCCCTGTTTACCTTTTCATGCTTTTCTTGTTTCTTGTATCTAAATGTCAAATTTTCAACTCTGTTTTGTTTCAGCAAGAATGCTTGAAAGTCCTCTGTTCCACTGAATGACCATATTTTTCCCTGAAACATGATACTCAGTTTTGCTGGGTAGGTGACTCTTGGTTTTAATCCCAGCTCCTTTGACCTCTGGAATATCATATTCCAAGCCCTTTGATCCCTCAGTGTAGAAGTTGCCAGATCCTGGATTATGCTGATTGTGTTTCTCCAATATTCAAATTGTTTATTCCTGACTGCTTGTAATATTCTCTCCTTAATCTAGGAATTGTGGAAACTGGCTATAGTATTCCAAGGAGTTTTCTTTTTGGGATCTTTTTCAGGCAGTGATAGTTGGATTCTTTCAAACTCTATTTTTCCCTCTGGTTCTAAAACATTAGGGCAGTTTTCTTTGAGAACTTCCTGGAGGATAATTTCTAGGTTCTTACTTTGATCGTGGCTTTCAGGTAGTCCAATAATTTTTAAATTATCTCTCCTGGATCTATTTTCCATGTCAGTGGTTTTTCCCATGAGATTTTTCACATTGCCTTCTATTCTTTCATTTGTTTGGATCTGTTTAACACCATCTTGATTTCTCATAAAGTCATTAGCTTCCATTAGCTCCAATCTAATTCTGAAGCAATGATTCTCCTCAATGACCTTCTGAGATTCTTTTTCAATCTGGCAAATTCAGATTTTTAAGGAATTCCTCTCCTCATTGCTTTTCTGAGACTCTTTTGCCATTTGAGTTAGTCTAGCTTTTAGGTACGATTTTCCTCAGTCAGGCTGTTGACTCCCATTTCATAATTTTGTTGCATTGTTCTCATTTCTCTTCCCAATTTTTTCTCCATTTCTCCTATCTGCTTCTTAAGGTCCTCTATGGCCTATATAACCAGCTCATATTTTCCTTTGAAACTTTTGGTGCAGGAGTTCTGACTTCACTGTCTTCCTCCTGTTCCATGCTTTGCTCCTCTTTCTTCCCAAAATAGTATTCTAATGTTGTAATCTTCTGTCTGCTTTGTTTACTTTGCCTGGTCATGTAGCCCCTCAGTCTCTTGACCCCTGGGCTTTTTGCCACAGTAGGACTCTGCCACCAAACAGGGGAGCTTTCATCCCAAAAGCTGGGGTTTTCTCAGCCGCTGGAGGTATTAGATGGGTGCCCTATCTGAGGTCTCCACAAGCTCTGGCAAGCTGGACACACACCCCCGGACCGCCACCCTAGACTGCCATCCAGTTCCAAGAAGGTTAAAGCAAGAGCAATTACCCCTAACATGGTGCTTTGTCCCCCTACACTCTGCAGGCCAGGAGCTGAAGCTGCCCTGTAGTACTGGCTGTGCTGGTGTCTCAGAGGCTTCTAGCCCTGGGGGCAAAAGCCATGCACTCCCACTTATTGTGTCCCCAAATCCAGAGGGCAGTGACCACTCACTTTGTCCTTTGCAACTATGTATTGATAAAGGTGGAAACAGCCACAGCTGCTGCTTATATGGAGACCCTCAGGCTGCTGGCTTGTCAGGCTCGCCCTGGGGCTAAAGCCTCCACATTGGGCTCTGCTCATCTCCCAGAGTGCTGCGCTGGCCAGTTCCTGCTGTCCTGCTGGGCTGTTCTCAGTGGGAGGTTAGCTTCTCTGTGTCATTTTTTGGTTTCTGCAGCTCCAAAGTTTGTTTAGAGTACCCTTTTTACATAAATTGGGGAAGGTGTAAGCCGGAGCAGCGGGGAGGTCCTGCTTCTACTCTGCCATCTTGACTCCCCAGTGTAGCCACTATTGGAAATGTTGATGAAAATTTTTAAAAGTTGTGCTTCTTCTTTGAAAATTCAGAGCAAGAGTTTTAGTACAGTCTGTGAAGTAGAAAATCTATCCTTCTGAGCTAAATATTTGTCTTTTCTCTGGCTGCCAAACATATTTTTGGACAATTTCAAGTGGTTTTCCATTTTCCAGTTAAGTTATCTCCTTAGAATTAAAACTTTTCACTGAAAATCACACTAACAACCTCCATAATACTGAATGATTTTATGTCTGTGAGATGTGAAAAACTAAAGATAGGGGCAATCGGCAATTATGTGTTGAGCAGTGGGAACATCTTAGACGTTAAACATAGGGTTTTTGAATGAATATACTGCATCTATTTACATCTTGTAGCTTTAGAACAGCAAAATTGAAGAGGTGGATTCTGATGTGGTGACAAGGCAATAATAGTAGCTAATCTTGGGAAATTGAAAGACATATAAACATGCATTTCTAAACTGCTTAGGAATCTTAGGATTTGAAAAAAATGTTCCTGGCTATAATCAACCATAATTCCAGAAGAATAACAATGAAATATACCTTGTACCTTCTTACTGGGAGGTGATGCTTTGTTCATACATTTTCAGTCATGCCCAGCTCTTTGTGATCTCTTTTCTTTTTGGACGGTTGGTATTCTTTCCACTGTGGAAGAGCACAACTTTTGCATATTTTATTAAATAGTATTCAGGACTTTCTGAGCTGTGCTCCTTCTTCAACCCAGGAGAATTGTTGGGCTGAGGGAAAAGTTAAATTAAATTAAACATCATTGCCTCACAGTAAAATTTTTCTTGATGATACTTTTCTGGTGATCTTCAAATGATAGATGTAGAGTATAACATTTGGCCCATAATTTCAGTCTTTCAATCTTGGTAAGATTTAAAATAATTTGTACTGAAATTTGGGAATAGTCATCTGCACACCAGGAATAAGCCATTAGTAGAAAGAGTGTGTGTGAGAGTGTGCATGTGTATAGACATACACACACAGACACATATATAAAATTACATCTCAGTGGATGGAGTGGCTGCATTTACTATAAGGAATGTCAGTGTTGAAGTTTGACCTTCTGTTTTAGTAGCTGTATTTTAAGATCAAGTCACTTAACTTCTTTGAAATTCAGTTTCTTTTTTGTAAAATGGAAACCATAATGCCTATAGTAAGTACCTTATATGGTTGCTGTGAAGTTAAAATGTGATAATGTATATAAAACACTGTGCCAACTTTACAATGTTATATGAATATTCCTTAACCATGATAATCATCAAGTAGCCATATCTAGGGATCTGTAAGTGACTTCAGACATAATATAGTCCAGCCCGTTTGTGTTATATACCAAGAAAATGAGGCACAGTGTGATTAAAATATTTTATCTCAGAGGGAGAATTTGAATTCAGATTCTCTTGACTCTAAAATGAGTGATACTTATACTATATCCTTTGAGCTCCTAAGGATGGGGATGGTGAAGAAAACATTTCCAAATGCTTCAGTAGGAAAATCTCTAGCAGGTCTTAATATTTGTTCTAATGACTGATCACTTGTGGCCACAGAAAGCATGATTCTTCTCTTTATCTATTCTAGTTTAAGGTTTCTGCATTGCCTAACTAAGGAGTGATATGTATCCTGATTCCCTGCTTGGCACCTTTACACACACTGACACAGACTCTATTTTCTGGTGCCCAATATGGTTGCATTTTCATCTTCTTTCTTAGAGCTACTCTGTTGCTCCTGGAGATATCAGGAAGGAAACGTCTATTTGGTGCTTAATATATTCTTCCAAGGTTAAAAAGAAATCACATAGTTATACACATAAAATGAATGAATATTGCCCCAGGGGAAAAATAATGTAAGCTCAATATAATCAGTAAAAATTCTAGCAGTCAAAAGGCATGCTTCATATTATCCACAGACAACATCCAGTCTGAGCAATTTTTCAGAGTAATTTATAAGCTAGCCTACCCCTTAATGACTGTTACAGGTATCAAAGGCAGAAATCAAATAAATTAGTTTATTTCATGCTCAGAAAAAATAAATGAACCTATAATCACACAGGAGATATGTAGAGATCATTTTGTACTTGAAATTTTTGAGTAATAAGAAACCTAAAAACTGAACTTATTCAGCGCTACAATTTAAAAGACATGGTTCATAAAAGTCCTAGTTTGTGTATGGTCACATTGCTAATTAGACACAGAGCATGAATAGAATCCAAACCTTCTGAATCCCAGACCTAAGTCTTCTCCTTTACAATCTGCTACCACAATCCTTTTATCTTTAGGCAGGTCTATGGTTAAGCTTAGTGATTAGAATTTTGCCATTAAAAAAAAGAAAAATAATAAAACATTTTTTTCCATTAAAAACAAAAAAAAAACTTTTCACAATTTGCACACTCCAGTTTTTTGTTAGATAACTCGACTTTATGTCTCATAACCCTCAATCTGTAGGTTCATCCTATTTTCCATATTTTATGTCTTAATGGATATCAGAAAAGCTAGTCAACCTCATCTATATAAGAATGCTTTATACTCTGAAGGGGTATATATATATATATATATATATATATATATGTGTGTGTGTGTGTGTGTGTGTGTGTGTGTGTGTGCATATATCTTCTCCAAGTTTATAACCTCTTATGTATCATAATAATGTTGCTCAAAAATCAAATATTCATAAAAATATCCCAGATATATTTTGATCAGCAAAGCATGACATTTAACATCATTTAGCCAGTCAACATTTCTGAGACTAGTCTTATACTAGCTAGACGAGTGTTTTTAAGCTTTCTGTCTATAAGACAGATACAATAAATAACTCATGACTTGGATGTGTGAGCCCAACAATTAGGCATTTACAAGTGTAGTTAATAGGAAAATAACAAGAACTGACATAGTGACAGAGGAATGCTGTTCCCCAAACTTCTTTCCCACACAATACCATCTTCCTCCCACAAAGCTGCTTATTATAGTAGAACTTCTAAGCATACCCACATCTGCTTATTTGTACAAGTTGTTACAAAACAGAGATTAATTAATGGATTACCAAATGTCTGTCCCTGACCCTCACTCCATTGGAAAAAACAATTCAAACAATTCTCTATTCATAGTACATCATTAATTTAAGGTAGAGCATATAAAATGCATAGACTCAACATGTGTGCCTATTTTTCTAGGGAAAAAAAAACTATGATAAAAGTTTTTTTTAATTAAAATAAAATATAAACAGCTAACTGATCACAAAAGAATACAGTATAAAGTTAAATTTAAAGATATATGAATAACTAGGCATATTTTAAGTTCCTGCTCCATCTAAATTTCAACTATTACAATTACTGTTTATTCCAAATGTGATTTCTCTTCTGTTAATGAATGAATCTTCGAAGTATTCTTGTCTTCAACTGAATTATACTCAATCAGTATTTATTAAGTGGTCACTGAAGTTCAGTCTGTCGGTGTCATCTTTCATCCTATAACATCTTGCTTTTACCTTCATATATAATTAAATAATGTATTTTGAACTTTTGTATATTCTTGCCCTAAAGTAGGCAATATATTATAATGATGTGGTGGTTAATTCAGGATTTCCAAAGGTTACATAAATGGAGCATGAGCCTTGGAAGGTACTACCAAGATAGAAATGGTTTTAGTATGAATTCAGTGACAGGCTATATGAATGGTGTATGAAAACCAGCCTACCTAAGTTCACAAAATCTCATCTCCAAAAGATTGTCCACCAAGCAATGACATTTTTAGACTAAAAGATTTTCAAAGTTGGCTTGCAAAGAAGTTGTAACCTATATCAATAGAAGGAATACTCACATACATAGAATTATCTATTCTATAATATTGAGTCCATACTCATCTGCTCTTCTTCCTATAGCTTTTGATATTGCTCACCCTTCCTCCTCAATTGATTCTTCTCTGTTAGTTTTTATTGGCACTATTAACAACTGGTACTAGTTTTTTACTACACAGTCTCCCCTGTTAAAGCATAATTCATTTCCCACTACCAGTGAGGATCTCCAGAGGTTTCATCTTTTGTTCTATTCTGTTAAGTGACTACATATAACCTCATAGACTAAATTATTTAGTATGTATTTATGACTATAAATGCTATATTTCTATCTCTGATCTCACTCCATATGTTCAGTCTTTTTTTTTTTAAGCAATTGGGGTTAAGTAACTTGCTCAAGGTTACACGGCCAGTTATTTCTGGGTGTGGTGCTAAGTATCGGAGCCCAGATTTGATCCCCAGGTCATCCCAACACTGGGGCTGGTGCTCTTACTCACTGAGCCACCTGGCCATCCCAATATGTTCAGTCTTACATCTGTAAATGACTTCTTGACACATCTACCTGGATATCAATAAAGCCTATTATGAGCAGCTCTTGATAAAGAATGAACAAGCAGCTTTTCAGAAGACTGCTGCTTTGAACAACTTTTCAAGCTCCTGATTACACAGTATTGGGATCTCTCTATTTATTCAATAACAAATCAGAGGAAAACATTCACAGAAAATAAAGGTACAGCATGCACAATATTACAAGTTATCACGGAAATGGCCACACAGTTTTCACCAAGGTGGTAACATAATTTTGAACAAAGTACAATCATTTAGTCTATCAATCACTTAGTAACTCAATCATTCCATTATATAGTACAAAAGGTCTAAGTCCTCCACCCATGGGGCACACTAAGTTACAAATCAGTCACTATTCAATCATCTGTCAGTACTCAGTAACCTCTTAAGGGGTAGTGGAAAATACACAGGCTATCCACCCCTAGGTCACAGTAAAGCATAATCTTCGCAGTTAGTACACAGTATCAAGTAAAGTCTTCTTTGACCTTAACTCAAGGCTGGCTCTCAGTGTCCATGGTTCCTCTTCCATGGTCCCAGCTCCAAATATCACCTAGGTTAAAAGGCAGGTATCTCCCAGTCCATTATCCAGCTCCTTGTCCAGTTCTTCACCCAGTTCCCCTTCCATATTGAAGTTCACACTGTCCAGTCCACCTCAAGTCATTCACAGTTCCTGTTCTGGGGAAGAAAAAGCTTAACAGAACTACAATACTATTCATGCACATTGCTGGCACCATCATCAATTCACTATCTTCCTGTAAAATCGACTCAGACTCACCAACAATTCTGAGAACTCAACATAAATCATCAACATAGAAATCAACACTGACACACAAATGAGTTCCAAGAGGTCAGCACAAATCATCAGGAAAGTCCCAGGACCTCCAAAACTCTCCGCTAGGACTTCAGTAAACATACAACCAGAAAATCCCCTTTCAAGGCTTCCAGTAAGGTTCCAGGGCTTCTATATAAAGTATCACAAATGAACATCACTACAGACATAAAAGACAGAGTTCTAAGGTATCATGAGTTTTCTCCTTGACTCTTCCTCCACAAGAGTCCTCTTTTCAGTTCTTCTGTCCCTAGCCTGAAAATTCTCCTTACTTATGGTCATTAGCTCCTCCTTTTCCTGTTGCAGGAGTTGATGAGTTCCAGGGTTCACAAGTTGTGGAGTTCACACGTTCTGTTTCTTAACAGACTTTATTCAAGGCTCAAAAGAAACTTGAGCTGAAACAAGGTGTCAATTCAATAGCTGAAACAGTTACTTCTGTGCTTTGTTACACTCTCCTGAGGGCTGCTGCTGTGTATAATTTTAAGGATATGGTAATTTTTACTTTAAGGATCTGATCCTATTGTATAATGAACTCTCTATTTATTCAGCAAAAAAGTAAATCAAAACAATCACACCAATATAACAAACAACTTATTACAAAGGTGGCAACATAGTCTTAAACAAAACATTCAGTAAGTCACAATCTCATCAATCAGTGTTGAGTACCCAAGTGAATCCTCCTTTTATCATAAAGTAGAAACTAGCTTCCAATCTTCCTTTAGTTAATCATCCTTAAGGGGTAATAATCCTTAATCCAATCATCTTTAAGGGGTGGTTTAAAGTGCAAAGGCCATCCACCCCTAGGTCACAAGAGACAATCTCATCAGTCAGCACTATGTATCCAAGTAAGTTCCTTTCATCTTAGCTCTAGGCTGACTTCCAAACTCCATGACTCCCCTTCCACACTCCCAGCTCTTAATTGGATTCACCCAAATCTTGTCTCAATTCACAGGTAGGCATCTCTTGGATCGAAGTTCATGGTGACTAGTCCACTCCAAGCCCTTCGCAGTTTCTGTTACTGGAAAGACAAACCTTAAGAGAACCAGAATAATATTTATATACATTAAGCTTAGCAGAACTACAACAATTTTCACACACATTGCCAGCACTATCATCTAAATTCATTTTCTGTCTGAAAAAGTAATACAAACCAACAGACAAAGCTGAGAAATCAAACACAAATAAGCAGTAAAGTCCCAAGGCTTCTATAAGCAGAAGTAAAGTCGTCTTTCAGGAGTTCAGTAAACATAAATAAAATCCTCTCTCAGGTCTTCTAGAGAAGCAGTAAAGTCCTCTTCCAGGATTTTTGGACCAGCATTAAAGTCCTCTTTCAGGAATTCTGTCTCAAAACAATAGACAAGGCTTTTACTATGTCCTACCTGCATTTTAAAAAAGGATATTAAAAACAACAACAAAGCTATTTCTCCCTCCTCTGATCTTTTCTGTTTCTATTGAGGGCAACACAATTCTCTTAGAGTCAACCAAGTTCCCAACAATTTTGGAGTAACCTTAGAATCTTAAGTCAACTTCATCTCACATTTAATCAGGTGACTGTCAATTCTGTCTCTACAACATCTATCACATCTACTCCTCTATTTTCACATCATTCCTAGTTCTTTATGTATTCAGTTCTCTCCTAATCTATTTTAAAAGGTCTCACTACTTCTAATCCCTCTTTCTCCAGTGTCTCTCCATCTAAACCTGCTGTCACACTAGCTACAGAAATAATCTTATAAAGCTCTAATCATGTCACTTCCTTCTAAAACCTTGAGTGGTTACTTTTACCTGTAGGATCAAATGCAAACTCCTCTCCCTGACATATAAATCTCTCCTTGATTTTGTTTCCTGACATTTCATACAATTCCCTACAATTCCTGACATTTTGTATTAGTCTACATTTCAGAAAAACTAGAACACTAGCTTTTAATTCCCTAACCTCAGCATTCTTTTTCTACCATGGTTAGTGTCTGTCCTCACTGCTCTGCACACCTCTGCCTGGCCCCCCCCCCAACCATTATAACCATCACTGATTAAGTTATTCCTTGAAACCATTTATATTATAGTTCAATCATTTTTTTTCATGTGAAACGAGGTTTGATTTAAGTAAAATTTGGAGAGCATCTATAGAAAGTTTCATGAAAGGTACAATTCATCCTATATAAAGTGATTACATTATTGCACAATATAACCATAAGAAACATTTTCCTACTGATATTTTTAAAGAGATAACCTTTTTGAATATATCCATTAATCACCCTTTCACTGAATTGGGAAAGTTAATAGTGAAAATTTTAAATTGAAGATTAAGTTCCACAGGGAGATGAATCATGTTAGAACCACTTACAAGAATGTGCTTAAATATCATTTGATTTAAAACCTATAAAGAGAAATTAAATCACAGAGAGAGGAGAGGTTATAGTTATTAACCAAAGCAGAACTAGTACCCCAAGATTTGATCACCAGATCAAAGTTCTTTCAATTTCCAAGGTCATTTCCAGTTTCAAAATAGCAAGATATATATTCAATTTTTATGTGTACATATATATATGTATATATATATGAGATAGATGAAGATTATAATCATTTATGTTTAGCTTTAAAATGCAATCAGATTTTTTTCCATCATAGTCATATGTGAATCCTATTCTAGACATTTTATTTCTTTACCCTTTGTCCCAATAATAATCTCTCAGTTCAGCATCATATTTGGGATCCTGAGATCTAGTTGGAGTAAATTGGATAATTCACAAAATGAGTGTTTCTCTCATGCATAGTCTATGATTCAACTGTATAGTTTGTATGCTGACATTTTGAGTTATTCCATCATCTGTCCCCCTAAATATTGCTACTTATACAAAATCACTGCACAAAATTTGTAAGGCTGATTTTTTAAAACTTTATGTTTAGCTTATCAATTTATATGAGTCTTAGGAGGTACCTATTCAACCCTAGATGAGATGTTATGAAAAAAATAATCTAGTTGAGAAGCTCATTTGAACTTTCTTATCTAGATCAATATAAGAGTATCCGTCTTCCATGATAAGCCAAGAAAATAGAACTTTCCTATCTGAGCTCAAGGCAGAAGAAGTCACAGGTTGAAATGTAATCAAAAATTATCCCCTGCCTTTTTTTTCCCCCACTGGGATGAAACTTCAATCGATACTCTCAGAGGTTCAGATTATCTATCAAACTGAGAAAAGCTGTCTCAGGCTGGTAGGACCTCTAATCAAATATTGACAGATGAGATCCTTGGGGTGATAAAAATAGATTTCAAATCCAGAGTGACATTATTTGATGAGATGCCTGTTACTGTCAGATGTAAGATATATGATACTGTCTAAACACAGGTATCAATTTATTACTTTTTTCCTAAGTAAAATAGTTGCAAGATTTTATTTAAAATCAAGGTCAAACCTTTTCATATTTGCTTATCCAGAGTTATTGAGCCTACAGCAATAACTTGATATGATAAAAGTTAAATGTTTATCAAATTAGTAAAAATTACAGGTATGTGAGAATTTACTTCATTATTTGTAAATGTTTAGAGTCTTTAAAAAGAGATTTTATTGTAAAGTTTATTAATTACTTTTGAAAACTCATTAACATTACATAACTCTGACTTCTACTATGATCACTATCTAATGGAATGTTAGATACTTATGATGTTCTTTAAATGTTTCCAGAATATAGACGCTCACTACTCCTTCCTATATATTGAAACAAGAAAGATTGGTGCTTTACAATGATGTTGACGCACAATGTTGTACTGGGGTTCCATGATCTTTTTTGTAAAATTCTGGAAAAGGAATACACATTGGAGATTATTGTAGTGATGCTGGAGCATGGGTCATGTATTTAGAAATAGAAGGAACCTTAGAGGTAATGTAATCCAATTTCATCATTGCATATATTATAACACTAAAAAATAGTAACTTGTGAAGTAACTGGCCCAAGATCACATAGCTAATGAGTGGAAGAACAATGACTCAGAGAAAAGACCTCTGATTGCTAGTTCAGTTTTCATTTTACTATATTGATGTTGCCTATAGAATATAGGTGATATAATAAACAGTAATGTTTTCTGGAAAGAGCATTATATTCAATATTAAAGACCTAAGACCCTTACTCAGTTACTTTCCTGTAAAATGTTCTTGTGTAAATCACAGGTAACCCAGGTTCAAGTTAACTCTCACTCTTGGGCTAGATGGTGATGATCAACCGCCTATCTGCCTCATACTAACTCATTTACTTAAATTCATTTTCATCCTAGATTCTAAAGCAGCCAATATTTTTATGAATTTCCTTATTAATTGTTAGAAATAAAAGATCTTTCTTATTCACTTCCTCATTTAAAATATATTGGTTATTTAGCAAGAAAAAAATGTCTTTTCCTATAAATTCTTGATTCCCAACTGCCCTCTCTCTTCCTGGAAGTAGCTGAATGGAGGACTTGAACTCAGGTCTTCTATTTATTTTTTTCAAATGCTTTATTAACTTCTGATTTACATCATTTGTTTCCACCAGATTTTGAGTTACAAATTTTCTCCCTGCTTTCCCCCCACCCCCCACCCCAAAATAGCCGTCCCACAGGATATCCCCTCCTCCAATATGCTCTCTTCCATATTTTCTCCCATTCCCCTTAGGACTTTTCCAGTGGATCTCTATTCCATAGTGCCTGTATATCTTATTTCCAAATTACATGTACAAAAGTATTAATAAT
>NW_027185655.1:72868545-72920773 GCF_028583685.1 Petaurus breviceps papuanus
CCCCAAAATAGCAGTCCCACAGGATATCCCCTCCTCCAATATGTTCTATTCCACATTTTCTCCCATTCCCCTTAGGACTTTTCCAGTGGATCTCTATTTCATAGTGCTTGTATATCTTATTTCCAAATTACATGTACAAAAGTATTAATAATAGTATATATATATGTATGTATATTTGAGTATTTGATTTTAAAACTTTGAATTCCAGATTCATTCCCTTCCTCCCTTGTCTCCCAGCCTTCCTGGAGGATAACCAGTTAAGTATAGGTTGTGCATGTGTGACTACTGCAAAAAAATAACATAGGAGATATACTGTAAAAGACGGACTATAATTCCCTCCCTCCTATCCCACCTCCCACTTGTTCTATTCTCTACTTTGATCCTATCCCATTTCAAAAGTGGATGCTCCCAACTTCCCTCCCGCCCAGCCTGCCCTCCCTTCCATCATCCCCCCCCTACTCTCCTGGAAAGTGAGATACCCGATTTAGTGTGTATTTCATTCCCTCCTCAAGTCAAATTCAATGGGAATAAAGTTGACCCATTCCCTTTTTCCTTCCTATACTTCCCCTCCATTGTAACCATTTTTCCTTTCCTCTTCTACATTAGATAGTTTACCCCATTCTGTCTCTTCCTTCACCTCTCATTTTATTCCTCTCTCACCTCTTAATTTCACCTTTTAAGTATCATCCCTTCCTGTTAATTTGGTCCTGTATCCTCTATCTATGTATACCTGTAAACATACATACATACATTCACATATGTATTCATATGCCCATATACCCTCATACATAAACATATATAGACATATATAGACACACAATATGTATATAGACATATATATTTCTATTCCCTTCAACTACTTAGAAAAGTTTCAAAAGTTACAATTATTGTTTTTCCATATAGGAATGTTAATAGTTCAACTTTGATAAGTGCCTTATGATTTCTTTTCTCTGTTTACCTTCTCATACTTCTCTTGCTTCTTGTATCTGAATTTCAATTTTTTTTATTCAATTGTGTTTTCTTCAGCAAGAATGCTAGAAAGTCCTCTATTCCATTGAATGAACATATTTTCCCCTGAAACATAATACTCAGTTTTTCTGGGTAGGTGACTCTTGGTTTTAATCCCAGCTCCTTTGACCTCTGGGGTATCATATTCTAAGCCCTTCTATCCCTTAGTATAGAATATGCCAGACCTGGGTTATCCTCATTGTTTCTACAATATTCAAATATTTTCTTCCTGGATGCCTGTAATATTCTTTCCTTGATCTGGCAATTATGGAACCTGGCTATAGTATTCCTAGGAGTTTTCTTTTTAGGATCTTTTTCAGGAGGTGATCGGTGGATTCTTTCAAACTCTATTTTGCCCTCTGGTTATAAAACATGGGGACAGTTTCCTTTGAGAATTTCCTGGAGGATGATTTCTAGGTTCTTACTATGACCATGGCTTTCAGGTAGTCGAATAATTTTTAAATTATCTCTCCTGCGACTATTTTCCAGGTCAGTGGTTGTTCCCATGAGATATTTCACATTGCCTTCTATTCATTCATTTGTTTGGATCTGTTTAACAGCATCTTGATTTCTCATAAAGTCATTAGCTTCCATTTGCTCCAGTCTAATTCTGAAGCAATGATTCTCCTTACTGAGCTTTTGAGATTCTTTTTCCATCTGGCAAATTGGGCTTTTTAAGGCATTCTTCTCCTCATTGCCTTTTTGACCCTCTCTTGCCATTTGAGTTAGATTATTTTTTAAGATGTGATTTTCTCAGTCAGGCTGTTGACTTTCATTTATTAATTTTCTTGCATCGTACTCATTTCCATTCCCAATTTTTCCTCCACTTCTCTTATCTGCTTCTTAACATCCTGTATGACCTGTAACCAATTTATATTTTCCTTTGAAGCTTTTGGTGCAGGAATTCTGACTTCACTGTCTTCCTCCTGTTCCTTGCTTTGCTCCCTTTTGTCCCAAAAATAGGAGTCTAATGTTGGAATTTTCAGTCTGCATTGTTTCTTTTGCCTGGTCATGTTGCCCCACAGTCACTTGACCCCTGGGCTTTTTGCCACAGTAGGACTCTGCCACCAGACTGGGGAGCTTTCGAACCAAACACTGGGGTTTTCTCAGCTGCTGGAGGTATTAGATGTGTGCCCTCTCTGAGGTCTCTACAAGATCTGGCAAGCTGGACTCACACCCCAGGATCTCCACCCTAGACTGCAATCCAGATCCAAGAAAGTTAAAGCAAGAGCAATTACCCCTCAGACGGATCCTTGGTCCCCCTACACTCTGCAGACCAAGAGCTGAAGCTGCCATGTGGTCCTGGGTTTGCCAGTGTCTCAGAGGCTTCTAGCTCTGTGGGCAAAAGCCCCACATGGCCACTTACTGGGTCCCAAAATCCAGACTGCACTGACCACTCACTTTTTCCTTCACATTTATGTGTTGATAAATCTGGAAACAGCCACAGCTGCTTATCTGGAGTCCCTCTGGCCAGTGGCTCCTCAGGACTGCCCTGGGGCTAAAGCCTCCTCATTGGGCTGGGCTCAGCTCCTAAAGCACTCTGCTGGCTGATTCCTGCCCACTGGCTGGGCTGTCCTCAGTGGGAGGTTAGCTTATTTGATTCATTTTGTGGTTTCTGCAGCTCCAAAATTTGTTTAGAGTCCCCTTTTTACACGGTTTAGGGAAGGTGGAAGCCGAGTAGTGGGGAGGTCCTGCTTCTACTCTGCCATCTTGACTGTGCCCCCTAGCTTCGAACCCAGGTCTTTTAGATAAATGTGTATATATGTGTACGTATCTACATGTCACCCATGTCACCTACCCACCCACGTGTCTATATCTATATCATCAATGCCTATATATATGTGGCTGTGTACATATATATATATATTTATGTGTATATGCATATATGTGTATAGACATATGGGTACATGTATACATATATAGATATAGACACATGTAAGCACAGATATAATACTTTTCTAGTGTATGTCTCTGTATACCTAAACAGACATTGTATATATTTGTATATGTGTATACATGCATAGCTATGCATATGTGTCTATATATACTTATGCTTTATCAAAGGCTGTTATTTTTCACTTTAAAATAAATATTAGTTACTGACTTACTATATATTAATAATATAACAAAAAAAAAACCCATGATTGTTTATCCTGTATCAACTGAGACAAATTCCACTGACAATGTGAACCATCACTACAGTAGCTGACTTGATTTCTGGAAACACTGCCTGAAATTTCAGTTCTCTCTATATACCAATTAATTTCTCTCCTCAAGAATTCTATTCATGTTTCTTCACAAGATATGGAATAAATTCAGATCTCTCAGGAAATAAGTTATCTAATTCTTTCTCTCTGTCCTCTTGTTATAGAAATGTAAATTTTTAAGATCTTCCCTGCCCCTAGGTTAAGTGCACCTGGAACCTGTGGTGGGAGGCTTGTTTTTCAGGAATGCCCACACCTTGGTGCTTTGTGATTGGGCAGTGGGTCAAGAGGGTTGTTACATTCTCTGACCCAGAAGCAGGCTATATAATCCCTGATTTGAGACTTTGTTTTGGGGCTTACTTTGAAAAGTGTTGTGTGATTTGAACAGATGAGACTCTGGCAGCTGTTGAGAACCCCCCAGCTTTGAAAAACCCAAATGTTGATGCTTCCCCCTCTGAAACTGTGATTTGGTATGGATGTAATGGTTGGACAGTTGGAGGCCTGTCTGCTTGAAATGTTTCTGTCTATATACTCAGAAGTTCAAAGTGCTCATATTTTTCCCCTCAAATAATAAATGATATGTTTGATGGATTAAAGCAAGATTGTTAACCCATTTTGAGTTGCTTTCCTTTAGAAAAGCAGATCTAAGAACCTGTGTTGGCAGCCACCCAGGGTATGCTGCGGTGTTTGCTGCAACACCTCTCTTCAGCCATCATAGTTAGCAGACTCTCCAGAATGACAGTAAATCTCTCAGTCTCTTAACAGACTCCTCATAAAAGGATAGTTAAATTTAACTTCCTCAAATTTCCATTGTTTCTTAAGGAAACAGTAACATTATCTGTAATTTCCATGATAGCAGTTATTCAACACAGAAGGATTACCATTAAATGAGACTCAGTTTCCAGTTCTATAAAATATGAATGATAATAATCTCTACCTCTCATTGGCATTATGATAATATATAGCAAAATTCACACTGTAAATTTTAAAATACTAAATGTAAACTAGAATTATTTTGCAGGAGTATAGCCTCCATAGAGGTAGGAACCATCACTTAATAAAACTTTTCATGTCTTGTGAATAGCACTGGACTTAGTTAGGACTTCAGTTCAGTGCTATCCTCACACTACTAGCTTGTTGAATATTTGATAATTATCTTTTGGAATTTTTACCTATTTCATAATATTGCATAAAATACAACACAATCACATTGTCTCTTTATTATAAACATAGAGAATGTATGTAGTAAATTAATTCTTAAAATAATAGATAAAACATGTAGCGCAAATACCCTAACCAGGCTGGTCTCTAAATTAGCAGTCCTCAATTATAAGAGCCACACTTGCCAGACATAAGTTGGGATTTGAGGATGCCTTACTTTTAATGTCCTAAAGTTACATCTTGACCTTCCCTCTTAATTTCTGTGTCATTACTTAACAATATTAGTGGAATAGAACTGCTGTTAGCTGTTAACATCATAATTAATTTGTGACTCTTGGTGAAAAGACTTGGCATTGTTTCCTGGTGCTCTTCTTTTAAATAGCCTGGTTTTCTATATTACCAGAAACTGGGAAGACAGCTTGAAAGGATTTCCCTTTCCTTTTTTCTTGGCTATAATAACAGCTAGTGTGGAAAAGCTGCTGAATATCAAGTTACATTTCCTAATTCTGGATCTACCTGTTATTATGTATGTGATGATTGGAAAATAATTTAACCTCTCTGGAGCTCAATTTTCTTATGAAAAAAAATGAGGTGATTGATCTAGAAGGCCTTTTGGCTTACCTCTGTCACTTGATCTATAATTATTTACTGTAAAGAAAGGGAAGAATATTGGTATTTTCCCAAATATTTGCCAAAAACTTTTTATGCTGTGTCTCTTGTGAAGTTTTAAGAAAATGGCATTGGGGGTTCATGCTGTGATTGATTCTCTTCATCTTCCAAACAAAATCAAACTCTTATTAGAAATTGGAGAATATAAGAATGTATGCTCACAGCATCTAGATCTAGAAAAGTCTGTAGTGATAACCTTATACTTTATTTTTAAAAAGAAATTAAGACATAAAGACTCAGTAATTTTACTAAAGTCACATAGCTAGAAAGTCATTACAGCACAGGAATTCAAAACTGGATCATCATTCCAATGAAGTATTCAGATTTTTGTACTTGAACTTTAATTAGGATAATAAAGGTAGTATAGTTCTTAGCCATTTCAATGCCTAGTGATGTCATTGGTTGACCTACCAGAGCCTTTTGAGAAGCAGGGAGGAATGCCCCATTTTATCAAAATGAAGATTTCTATGTATTGTTAGCCCTCAAAAACTGTGAAGGATGTAGTCCAGGGCAGTGTTGGGAAGAGTGCAGAGAGTATCTGGCCACGACAGAATCAACAGAATTTCCCATTTATTCTCAGCATATCATCCAAAGAATAAATAAACTTCTGTCAATATACTTAAAAGATTTGTTTCCCCATTGTAATATGAAAACTGAGGAAATACAGGTTTGCCTCTAAAGACACCTTATCTCCTCTTAGAATGCAAAACAAGGGGCAGAGTCAAGATGGTGGAGTAGAAACAGGAATTCTGGGTGGCTCCGGCTTCCACCTCCTCCAATTCATGTAAAAATGACTGTAGACAAACTTTGGAACTACAGAACCCACAAAATGACAGAGAGAGGCTAACCTCCTGCTGAAGACAATTCAGCAGGCTCTCAGGAAGGGGCCAGCACAGGGCTCTGGGAGCCAAGCCCAACCCCATGCAAGACTGAGGTTTTAGCCTCAGAGAGGCCTGAGCAGTCACTGGCTGGAAGGACCTCAGATCACCAGTAGCTGTGGCAGTTTCCAGAATTATCAACCCATAGATGCCAAAGACAAAGTGACAAGTCAGTATAGACTTTGCTGGAACAGAGATTTCAGGAGTGCAATTCAGCCTTTGCCCCCAGGGCAAGAATTAGCAGAGGCTCCCCAGCTATACTGCTTCAGAGGTCCTGGCCTGCACATTGTAGGGGGACCAAGCAACCACTCTGAGGGGTAATCATTCTTGTTCTAACCTACTTGGATCTGGAGAGAAGTCTAGGGAAGAGGTCTTAGAGTCCATGACCAATTTGCTAGAGCATGTTGAGGCTTCATAGAGGGCACCCAACTAATAGCTCCAGCAATTACAAAAACTCCAGTGATTGGGATCAAGGTCCCCTTTCTGATAGCAGAGATCTACAGTTACAATAGGCTTAAAAGTAACATAATTGAGTGGCAAAATGAGCAAGCTAAGTAAGAAAAACAAACAGAGCAATCTGACTTTAGACTGCTCTTTGGGGGACAAAAAGGATCAAAGTATGGAACAGGAGAAAGACAGTGAAGTCAGAACTCCTGCACCAAAAACTTCCAAGAAAAATATGAGCTTGTTACAGGCCATAGAGGCCCTTAAGAAGGATTTTGAAAACCAAATAAGAGAAGTGGAAGAAAAAATGGGAAGAGAAATGAGAACAATGCAAGAAAATTATGAAATGAGAGTCAACAACCTGACTGAAGAAAATAACACATAAAAAATAGACTTACTCAAAAGGCAAAAGAGGCGCAAATAGCCAATGAGGAGAAGAATACCTTAAAAAGCCGAATTTGCCAGATGGAAAAAAAAAAGAATTTCAAAATATCACTGAAGAGAATCATTCCTTCAGACTTAGATTGGAGCAAATGGAAGCTAGCGACTTTATGAGAAGTCAAGATACTATTAAACCGATCCAAAGGAAAATAAAATAGAAGACAATGTGAAATATCTCATTGGAAAAAGCACTGACATAGGAAATAGATCCGGGAGAGGTAATTTAAAAATTATTGGACTACCTGAAATTTAGGATAAAAAAAAAAAGAAATCATGCTTCAAGAAATTCTCAAGAAAAATAGACCTGATATTTTAGAACCAGACAGCAAAAGGGAGATTGAAAGAATCCACTGTTCACCTCCTGAAAAAGATCCCCAAAATAAAACTCCTATGAATATTATAAGCTATGTTCAGGAATTCCAAGATCAAAGAGAAAATATTACAAGCAGCCATGAAGAAACAATTTTAATATTATGGAAACTCGATCAGGATAACACAGGATGTCTCAGCTTCTACACTAAAAGATGGGTGGGGGAAAAATGGGGAGAAAAATTTTAACTCAAAATCTTGTGGAAATGAAAGAAGTAAACTAGAATTTAATTAACCATTTGGTTAAAAAAAAACTTTTCTCTGTTCCTACAGAAGTATATACAAATGGCAATGTTAGCCTGAATCTTCTACTTTGAAACAACTGTAGGACTGACTGCCCTAATCTCTTCTTTCTCTGCCATATCAGTCTTATTTCACTTTTTTCTTTTGTCATTTGCTCTTGTCCCACTGACTCTACCTTAGTTATTGGGGTCTACACGCCTCTCTCTCTACTCCAAGTCCCCAGAATAGTAAGAAGGAATTTGATATACGTTCTGCCCTCATGAATGATATCATACCTGTGTGTGCTTATGGTGGCAGGGAAGGAAGGGAAATAAGACATAGAATGTAAAAGAAATGAACAGAAATTTCAGAATGTCCTTTGCAGGGGGACATAACCATAAAAAATAGCAGTGCTGCTTAAATGGTCATGATGAATATAAATTATTAACAGGGGATGAGTATGAAGTAATGGATCTGACTCTTCAAACTATCCAAAAAATCATCATCCCTAGTCCTCGTGTTACTAATGTCAAAAGAAAGAGTTACAATTTTGTAATAATATCTCCCTTTACATTTTGAGCTATTGTTCTTTACCATTCATTTTAATTCAAACACTAAAAGAATACAAGTTATCTATTCCAGCTAATGATGATTAACTCATGAGCTAGAATTAGGTGCGGCTTTAGAAGTAATCTAGTTCAATATAATCCTTCTATAGATATAAAAATTAAGGGATATATAGGCACACTTAGTAACCTACCTAAGAACACAAAACAAGCAAACAATAAAAATGGCATAGAGAGTCAAACCCCTGCATATTATAAATAGAAAGATTGCAACATGAATCAAGTAAAAACTACGTTGTTTATTCTGGCCCAAAGGATTAAATTAATAATTAACAACTACCCTCCCTTTGCCTCATGTGAGAGACCACAAAGAATGGTAGTGTGATGTAGAGTGGGAACTCTGACTACCCTGCAATTACTATTGTGTAGTAATCTATGCGTGAAAGCCTGGCAGGTATGCTGAAATTTTGGCTTATTCATGCTAGCATGTGATCCACCATGACACCATGATGACAGGTCGTCTATAAGATAAGCAATGAAATGGGAAGCATGATGTTGCAGCCTGGCGCTACTTAGAAACATAGTAATATGATGATTCTGATATGGAGGATAGTAGGGGGAGAAATAATTTTAGTATTTTCTTACCACAAAAGAAAAGATATATCGGAACAAATGAGAAATATCAATATAGCTCCTGCTGGAAATGAAGTTTTTTTTTTTATCAAATGCTTTATTAACTTCTAGTTTACATCATTCATTTCCCCAAGATTTTGAGTTACAACATGTCCCCCCAATTTTCCCCTACCCACCACCCCAAAAGAGTGATCCCAGTGGTTATCCCCTCTTCCAATCTGCTCTCTCCTATATCTTCTCCCATAACCCCTCCAATTTTCCCAAAAGTCATGGTGGATAACTATGCCCCAGTGGGTGTAGACACACACACACACACACACACATTATTTAAATCATTTGATTTTAAAATTTTGAAATCCAAATTCATTCCCTTCTTCTTTGTCACCCATCCTTACTGGGGAGATAAACAATTCCATATAGGTTGTACATATGTAGCTATGCAAAACATTTCCATAGTAGATATATTGTAAAAGACATGACTATATTTCCCTCCCTCCTATCCCACTTTCCACTTGTTCTATTCTCTACTTAGATTCTCTCCCTTTTCAAAAGTGGGTACTTCCAAATTCCCTCTCCCCCAGCCTGCCCTCACTTCCATCAACCCCCCTCTCTAAACCTTCACCCGTACTACCCTGTAGGGTGAGAAACTGTATTTAGTGCGTATGTCATTCTGTCCCTAAGCCAAATTCAATGGAATAAGTTTGACCTATTCCCTTTGGACTTTCTGTTCTTCTCCTCCATTGTAACCATTTTCCCTTATCTCTTCTATATGAGATAGTTTACCCCAATCTGTCTTTCCCTATCTCCTCTCATTATATTCCTCTCTCACTCCTTCATTTCTCCTTTTCAGTACAATCCCTTACCATTAAACTAGTCCTGTGCCCTCTGTCTGTGTATACCTGTACACATACATACACACATTCACATATTTAATCATATATCCATTTCCCCTTCTATATAGACATGTAGATGTATGTATGTATGTATGTATATATATATGTGTGTGTGTGTGTGTGTGTGTGTACACATTTCTATTCATTTCAATTATTCTCATTCTGAGAAAAGTTCCATGAGTTACAATTGTTATTTTTTCCATGTAGGAATGTAAATATTTCAAATTTGGTGAGTTCCTAATCATTTCTTTTCCCCATTTACCTTCTCATGTTTCTCTTGCTTCTCGTATCTCAATGACACTTTTTCTATTCAATCATGGTTTTTTCATCAAAAATGATTGAAAGTCCTGTATTCCACTGAATGACCATATTTTCCCCTGACACATGGTACTCAGTTTTGCTGGATAGGTGATTCTTGGTTTTAATCTCAGATCTTTTGATCTCTGGAAACCATATTTCAAGCCCTTCGATCCCTCAGTGTAGAAGCTGCCAGATCCTGTGTTATCCTGACTGTGTTTCCACAATATTCAAATTGTTTCTTTCTGGTTCCTTGTAATATTTTCTCCTCCATCTGGGAATTCCAGAAACAGGCTAAAATATATGTAGAAGTTTCCTTTTGGGTATTTTTTCAGGAGGTGATCTGTGCATTCTTTCAAACTCTATTTTGCTCTCTGTATCTAAAACATCAGGGCAAATTTCCTTGAGAATTTCTTGAAGGATGATTTCTTGTTTCTTTGTTTGATCATGCTTTCAGGTAATCCGGTAATTTCTAAATTCTCTCTACTGGATCTATTTTCTGGGTTAGTGGTTTTCCCCAATGTGATATTTCTTTATTTTTTCTAAATTTTATTTTAAAGCAATTGGGCTTAAGTAAGTTGTCAAGGTTACTTGGACAAGTGTTTCTCAGTGGGTGCTAAGTAAGAACACTTTTTTTTAAGCAATTGGGGTTAATTAACTTGCTCAAAGTTACATGGCCAGTTATTTCTGGTTGTGGTGCTAAGTATCACAGCCCTTAATCAATCTCAGGTCATCCAGACTCGGGGACCAGTGCTCTTACTCACTGCACCACCTGGCTGCCACTCCCAATGAGATATTTCACATTGCCTTCTATTTTATCTTTTTTTTAATCTGTTTAATAGTATCTTGATTTCCCATATAGTCACTAGCTTCCATTTGCTCCAATCTAATTCTGAAGGAATGATACTCTTCAGTGAGCTTTTGAGATTCTTTTTTCCATCTGGCAAATTCAGCTTTTGAAGTCATTCTTCTCCTCATTGCCTTTTTGATCCTCTTTTGACATTTGAGTTAGTTTTTTTTTAAGGTGTTATTTTCTTCTGTCAGGCTATTGACTCTCATTTCATAATTTTCTTGCATCATTCTAATTTCTCTTCTTAATTTTTTCCTCCACATCTCTTATTTGATTTTCAAAATCATTTTAAATCTCCTCTGTGTCCTGTAACCAGATCGTATTTTTCTTGTAAACCTTTGGTGCAGGAGTCCTGACTTCACTGTCTTCCTCCTGTTCCTTGCTTTGATCCATTTTGTCCCTATAATATGAATCTAATGTTCGATTCATCTGTTTGGTTTGCTTCCCTCATTTACTCATTTTGCCACTTAATTACTTGACTTTTGGGCTTTTTGCCACTGTAGGACTCTGCTACCATAAAGGGGAGCTTGGTACAAAATTCTGTGGTTTGCTCACCTGCCAAAGGTATTAGTTGGGTGTCCTTTCTGAACCTTCCACACACTCTGGCAAGCTGGTCACACACCCCGGGAGCTCAACCCTAGACGACAATCCAGATCCAGTCATGTTAAAGCAAGAGTGATTACCTCTCAGACTGGTTCCTTTATACCCCTATAGTCTACAGGCCAGGAGCTGAAGCTGCCATGTGGTGGTGGCTGCACGGCCATTGGGCCTCAGTGGCTTCTCCTTCCAGGGAATAAAAGCCAGACTGAACTCCCAACTATTGGATCCCAAAGTCGACACTGCACTGACCTCTCACTTTGTCCTTAGCATCTATGGGTTGATAATTCTGGAAACTGTCACAGCTGCTGGTGATCTGAAGCCCCTCCAGCTGGCAGCTGTTCAGGCCTTTCCTGGGGCTAAAACCTCCAGCTTGCCTGGGGCTGGTGTTGGCTCCCAGAGTGCTGTGCTGGACAATACCTGCCAGCGTGCTCAGCTGTCCTCAGTGGGAGGCAAGCTTCTCTGTGTCATTTTGTGGGTTCTGTAGCTCCAAAATTTGTTCAGTTATCTTTTACGTGAATTGGAGGTGATAGGATCTAGAGCTCAGAAGAAGTCCTGTTTCTTCTACACCGTCTTGAAATTCAATTAATTTTGATCCCTGAAGAAGACACACTATAAAATTAATTTGAAATATACTACAAGATGGTCATGTTTTTTTTTTGAACCAGTACTAAACAAAAAAAAAAACTATTTGACATGAATTTTACTAATTGAAGGCAAGGATTTCATTCTGCTTATTTTATCATAGAATCATATATTTAAGGCTAGAAGAACCCCTACAAACTAGTGAGTCTAGCCCATCTTCTCATTTTACAGATGAGGAAACTGGAGTTTTCAAAGTTTAAGTGGTTTAACTATGTTAAGATATGCAGTATCACAGAAAGGTTTTTAATTCAGGTCTTCCTGATAGCAAGTTCTACATACTAAGACAACAAAGCTGTTTCATCAACCACATTTAGTTTCAATTATAAAACAATATATTGCAAATATATTGAGGGTAATTCAGGGTGGGTAGGGGAGAAGTGGAGAGGGAAAGAACAGCCTTTTTAAAAATTAAATTAATTTTGAACTTATTTATCTCAATTAAATGTAAAAACATTTTTAAAATTTATCTTTTACCATTTTGAGCTGCAATTTCTGTCTCTTGCTCCCTACCCTACCCTTTCTTTGAGAAGACAATCAATTTTATATAGATTATAGATGTACAATCATGAAAAACATGGGAACAATCCTTTTTAAAAAAAAGCTTTTGTGTGCAAGTCACTGTGTGTTATAAATATCATCTTATTTGATTCTCACAATAACCCAGGAAAGTACATGCTAATCTGACCTCCATTTTATATTTGAGGAAAATGAGGCAAAGAGTCACACAACTTAATTAGTATATGAGACCAGATCTAAACTTCCTCAGTCCAAAAATAGTCCTTTATACATTGTGTCACTTTGCTAGCTCTAATGATAAAAAGTAACCTCAGTGGTAAGAAGAAGAAGAAAAGAAAACTAGATTAAGTGAGAAAAGGATTAGTTAATAAAATCTGAAGAGGGAAAAGCTGAATAATTTGCAGAGGTTTCAAAAGTACTTTCTCTACTATGGGTGGGGACCTTGTGGCCTTGAGGTCACATGTGATCTTCTAGGCACTCAAGTGTGGCCCTTCAACTAAATCCAAAATTCACAGAACAAATCCCTTTAATAAAAGGAGTTTAGACCCTGAGAATCTGAGTTCAAAACTGACTTCTAACAATGGAATTCATGTGCCTCAGCTTTCTCATGTATAAAATGAGGAGGCTGGATCTCATTAGTCTCTTTCACCTCTAAATCAATGATCATCAGTTCCTCTACTGAAAATCTATGCTTAACACAAAATCAATAATTGTGTAGGAGCATATTGCAAAAAACTCATTTTTATTCATTTTAGTACTACTGACAAATATTTTTCCTTTAGGAAAGCATTTAGAAGGCAAAGAAAAAAGGTAAAATTCCTGGGAAATAGATTAAGGGTAGAAACTACTTTTAAATCCTTGCCTTCCCAACCTCAAGTAGGCTTATAACACATTCTAGAGAGAAGTATCCTTTTCTACATTGAAAAGGATTCACATATATATCACAAAGAGACTTTCTTTAATTTTTTAAGAGAATGGTCAAAGAAGGAATTAAGGCAGTCTAGTTAAAGAAGAGGGACTATTGCTTTGTAAAGTTAAGACTAAACTATTTTAACATATTTATAACCTTTTTTCATTTTCAAAATTCCAATAAATGAATTCCTCAAATTGTCTTGCAGTAGAAAGATATCCAAGGGTTTGGGGAGGAGGGAATATAGCATTTTGGACATTCATCTAAGTTAGAAGTGTTTCAATATAGACTGATAAATTAATAAAATTGCTTCTGGCTGACTTGTGACTACAATGCAAAGTACAGTGTTAATATTTTTTTTTCTTAGACAGTTAAATGGTGTTATGATTCAGACTGTGACATGCAATAGAATACTGGCTTAAACCCAGGCCTCCTGTTTGTCTTGAAAGACTTTCATGGACAACTAAACAGAACAGAAGGTCCCTAAAATACTTTATAGGAAGATTTTGAGAACAGTCCTGTCTTTCCAGCTTTGCTGACCTCTTGGTAGGTTTACAGAATCTAAGCATTTGAAAGTCCAGGTCTGTCAAACCCATAAAGAAACAACTAGACCCATCTATTCATACTGGTGTCTATACCTATGTGGGAAGCATAACACAATTTGAACTGCTTTCCCTGTCGGCGAGCGAGAAATTACTTGCTACCAGACCATCTGTGGATTCCACAAATTGTGGATATTGGTCAAAGGACTTCATATAGGCAGAGGTCCTAAGTCTGACAATTCCATCATCATTTTGTGGCTTACTTAATGTCAACAAATGTCATGATTTTAAAGACAGAGGTTTAAGGGGGGTGGAGCCAAGATTGCAGAATGGAAACAGTTACTTTTCTAAGCTCCCCTGTGAATCCCGTCCCTAAACTTTAAAAAATGAATCAGAACGGATTTTGGAGTGTCAAAATCCACTGGGAGACCAAGCATGGCAGAATCCAGTCGAGGAAATTTCCCACATGGGTCTGGGCAGGGGAAGCACAGAGCACAGTGGGGCTGCAGCAACTTGGACTAGAGAGCAGACTACAGCAGAGAGAGACAGAGCCCCAGCCAGCAGACTCACCCACCCCAAGGGTGATTTGCAGATGTCTCAGCAGCATCTCACCAAGGGACAGGAGGATCAATTGGAGACTGGTAAGAGAGGGCTTGGGGCCCCCAGCAGTGGTAGCAGCTTCTCCTGGGGCTATCACCTCCCAGCCTGGAAGTTTTGAAATCTCCTGCCTGTTTTTCTGGGGGCTAGGATGCCAAAGTAAAATCTGGCTGCTCCAATTCCCCCTCTCTGACCTAGAAAATTCTGAGTTAAGTGCCCTACCCAGAGTGAAATCCTGAGATAGTGGAAATAGCCAAGGGCTTGGAAGTCACTAAGAAGGAGTGTAACTAAGGCAGCAAGGAATCTGAAGAGAAGAGGGGGAGGAGTCCCAACATGCACCACCTCACCTGACCAGCAAAAGCCTGCCTGAGCTGTAGCCCACTGGCACTGAGGCAGAAATCCAAAGTTGCCAGACCATCCTACTACACAGAGTACTCTGTGAGCATCTGCATAACTAAAGGGAAACAATGAGAGTCCTGGCCTTGGCCTCAATCTAGACCCAGAGGCTACAACTCACAAAGCCAACAACCTAGCTCCCAGCCTAAGAAATTAGGAAATAGGAAGTTACAATGGGAAGGAAGAGAGCTGAAAAGAAGGGGAAGACAAGAAAACCAATTAGAGCTTATTATAGCAATCAAGAACAACCAAATACAGAGGACAACCTGGACTCTATACTCACACCTGAGACCACAGATGGAAATATGAACTGGTCTCAAGCCTAAAAAAAGCATATTTGGAGAAGGTAAAGACAGATTTTAAAGGCCAAATTAAGGATGTAAAAAACAAATTGAAATCTACAGTGACAACATTGGAAAAAAAGTATCACTGAAGAAAACAAATCCTTAAAAGGTAAAATTAGTGAACTACTTTGACAAAATACCTCTTTCAAAAAGTACCTTCAAAAACTAATGGAAGAGAAGTATTCACTAAAAATCAGAATCACTCAAATTTAAGCTCAAGAATCTATGATGCACCAAGAGTCATCAAACAAACCATAAAGATTGAAAAATTGGAAGAAAGTGTAAAATATCTCAATGGAAAAACAACTGACCTAGAGAACAGATACAGGAGAGATAACTAAAGAATTATTGGTCTACAGTAAAGCCATGATGAAAAAAAAAGCAGCCTGGACAATATCCTCCAAAAAATTGTCAAAGAAAACTATCCTGAAGTTCTGGAATCAGAACATAAAATAGCCATCAAAATAGTTCACTGTACTCCTCCTGAAAGAGATCCCAAATTGAAAACTCCAAGAAATATAGTAACCAAATTCCAGAATCACAAGATTAAGGGGAAAATACTGCAAGCAGCCAAAAGGAAACAATTCAAATATCATGGACTTACACTCAGGATCAAACAGGACCTAATAGCTTCTACATCAAAAGATAGGAGGGATTGCAATTTGATGTTTCATAGGGCAAAAGAGCTAGGACTGCAACCAAGGATTAACTACCCAGCAAAAGTGAGTATAAACTCTCAGGCAAGGAGATAGTCATTTAATTAAATAAGGGACTTCCAGACTTTCCTGATGAAAAAGCCAGAGCTCAGTGGAAATTTTGATCTCCAATTACAAAACTCAAGAAAGACATAAAAAGGTAAGCAAGGAAAAAAACACACTCACATATACACACATGCACAAATGAACACTCATGCACACATGCACAAAACTAGAGATGCAATAAAAACAAAATATTCACATCCCTATATGAGAAGCTGACAACTGTCAATATCGAAATTTATATAAATATCATGACCTTGACAAGGGTTATACATAGATATAGGGTGTTGGTATAAATGAACCAATCTGATGATAAAAAAAAAAACTTATTATAGGGGTCAAATATATGGGATTGTAATGGGATAAAAGGAAAGGATGAGAGAGAAAAACATAAATTATGCCATGCAAAGAGGCATGAAAACACTCTATAGTAAAGGGGAAGGAAAGAGGGAGAGGAATATCATTGGAACAGTGTTCTCACTGGTGCTGGTTCAAAGGGGGATCAATATAATCAGTTAAGTTGAAGATTCTAATGTGAAAAGATATGAAACCTCATTAAATAGAGGGAAAGGATGGAGGGAGAGGAGCACTATATGAAATTCACGCTCATTGTTTTAGGGTCAAATGGGAAATAACATTCTCTGATAACTATAAAAACCTGTTGGCCCCTATAGGCAGTAGGAGGGTGAGGGAGTGATAAAAAGGGGGGGGAATAGAGGGGACCAAAAGAGAAGTAAGGGGAGAGGGTAGATAAAGAAGCGGGGCAGGAGGAGGGAAAACTGAGGGAGGTGGAGTTCAAAAGGAAAACCCTTAAGGAAGGGAAGGGAGAAGGAAGAAACAAAAACATAAGCAGGGGAGGGAATAGCATGGAGGGGAAGAGACATGTAATCCTCATTACTGAGAATGTGAATGGGATGAACTCTCCCATAAAATAGAGGCTGATAGCAGAATGGATTAAAAACCGCAACCCTGCAATATGCTGTTGACAAGAAACACACAGGGTAAAGGTAAAAGGCTGAAGCAGAATATAATAGGCCTCAGCTAAAGTACAAAGCAGCAGGGGTAGCAATCCTTATCTCAGATAAATCAAAAGTAAAAATAGATATAAATAAAAGAGATAAGAAAGGAAACTATATCCTGCTAAAAGGCAGCATCGAGAATGAAGCAATATCATTACTTAACATATATTCACCAAGTGGTATAGCATCCACATTACTAGAGGAGAAATTAAGGGAATTAGAGGAAGAAATAGATAGCAAAATTATACTAGTGGGGGACCTTAATCTCACGCTTCCTGAATTTGATAAATCTAACATCAAAATAAACAAGAAAGAAGTTAAGTAGGTGAATACAATTTTAGAGAGGCTAGATATGATAGATATCTGGAGAAAACTGAATGGGGATAAAAAGGAATACACTTTCTTTTCAGTGGTTCATGGCACATACTCAAAAATCGACCATGTTCTAGTGCATAAAAACCTCACAATTCAGTGCAGAAAGGTAGAAATATTAAATGTATCCTTCTCAGATCATGATGCAATAAAAATTATAAGCAATAAAGGGCCATGGAAAGATACACTAAAAACTAATGGGAAAATAATTTAATCCTAAAGAATGACTGGGTCAAACAAGAAATTATAGAAACAATCAGTAATTTCATTTAAGAGAATGATAATAATGAGACAACATACCAAAATTTTTGGGATGCATTAAAGACAGTTCTTAGAGGAAGTTTTATATCCCTGAGTGCATGCATGATTAAATTAGAGAAAAGGGAGGTCAATGAATTGGGCATACAATAGAAAACCCTAGAAAAAAAACAAATTGAAAGTCCCCAATTAAATACTAAATTAGAAATATTGGAAAACAAAGGAGAGATTAATAAAATTGAAATTAAGAAAACTATTGAATTAATAAATAAAACTAAGATGTGGTTTATGAAAAAAAATAATAAAACTGTAGATGGTAAAAAAAAAGAAAAAAGAAAACCAAATTATGAGTATCAAAAATGAAAAGGGTGAATCTAACTCCAATGAAGAGGAAATCAAAATAATAATTAAGAATTATTTTTCCTAACTGTATGCACATAAATTTGACAATCTTAATGAAATGGATGAATATTTACAAAAATAAAAGTTGCCCAGATTAACTGAAGAGGAAGGAAATTACTTCAATAACCCCATCTCAGAAAAAGAAATCAAACAAGCCATCAGTGTACTCCCTAGCAAAAAAATCTCCATGACCAGATGGATTTACTAGTGAATTCTATCAAACATTTCAATTTAAATTTGAATGTTAAAGAACAATTGCTTCCAATACTGTACAACCGATTTGGGAAAATTAGTGGAGAAGGACTCCTACCAAATTCTTTTTATGATGCAAATATGGTACTGATACCTAAATCTGGAAGAGATGAAACAGAAAAAGTAAATTATAGATGAATTTCCCTCCTAAAGATAGATGCAAAAATTTTAAATAAAATATTAGCTAAAATCCTATAGCAACTTATCTCAAGAATAATACCCTTTGATCAGGTAGGATTTCTTCCAGGAATTCAAGGGTGGTTCAATATTAGGAAAACCATCAGTATAATAGATCATATCAACAATAAAACTAGCAGAAAGCACATGATTATCTCAATTTATGTAGAAAAGGCTTTTGACAAAATACAACATCCATTTCTATCAAAAACACTAGAAAGTATAGCAATAAATGAAGCATTCCTTAAAATAATAGGTAGCATCTGTTTAAACTATCAGCAAGTATTATATGCAATGGGGATAAGCTAGAAGCATTTTGAAAAAGATCAGGGATGAAACTTGGTGTCCACTAACAACCCTTTTATTCAGTCTGGTACTAGAAATGTTAGCTGTAGCAATTAGAAAAGGAAAAGAAATCAAAGGAATCAAATTAGGCAAAGAACAGACCAAGCTATCACTCTTTGCAGATGATATGATGATATACTTAGAGGATGCTAGAGAATCAAGTAAAAAACTACTTGAGACAATAATTTCAGCATAGTTGCAGGATATAAAACAAACCCACATAAATCCTCGGCATTCCTGTATATTTCTATTGAAATTCAACAACAAGAGATAGAAAGAGAAATCCCATTTAAAGTTACTGTAGTCATAAAATATTGGGGAATCTATCTGCCAAAACAAACCCAGGACTTGTATGATCACAAATACAAAACACTTTTCATACAAATAAAGGCAGATGTAACTAATTGGAAAAAATATCAATTCCTCATGGCTGGGTTGAGCTAATATAATAAGAATGACAATTTTACCCCCCAAAAATTTTATGTTTAGTGCCATACCAATTTATTTACCAACAAAACTACTTAATGGAGCTAGAAAAAATAGTAACAAAATTCATTTGGAAGAACAAACAGTCCAGAATATCAAGGGAATTAATGAAAAGAAATGCTAAGGAATGTGGACTAGCTATAGAAGATTTTAATCTGTAGTATAAAGCAGTGTTGATCAGAACTACTTAGTACTGGTTGAGGAATAGATTAGTGGATGAATGGAATAGATTGGGCTCATGAGATTCAGCAGTCAATGATTATAGTAATCCATTGTTTGATAAACCAAAGACCCCAGGTTTTGAGATAAGAACTCACTATCTGACAAAAAACTGTTAGGAAAATTGGAATATAGTATGGCAGAAATTGGGCATAGACCATTAGCTAACACCATATATCAAAATCAAGTATAAAGGGGTGCATGATCTAGGTATAAAGATTGATACTGTAAGCAATCTTGGAAAGCAAGGCATAGTTTACCTTTCAGATTTGTGGAAAGGCAAAAACTTTAGGACCAAACAAGTATTAGAGAGCATTATACAATGCAAAATTGATCATTTTAATTACATTAAATTGAAAAGCTTCTACACAAACAAAGCCAATGTAAACAAGATTAAAATGGAGGTGAGAAATTAGGAAAGAATTTTTACAACCTATGTCTCTCATAAAGGACTCACTTCTAAAATATGCAGAGAACTGAGTCAAATCTATAAGGATACAAGTCATTACCCAATTGCTAAATGGTCAAAGTATATGAACAGGCAGTTTTCAGAGAAAGAAATTAAAGATATCTATAAGCATATGAAGAAATACTCTAAATCACCATTGATTAGAGAAATGCAAATCAAAACAACTCTGAAGTACCACATCTCACCAGTCAGATTGGCTAAGATGACAAAACAGGAAAATGACAAACGCTGGAGAGTATGTGGGCAAATTGGAACACTAAAGCATTGCTGGTGGAGTTGTGAACTGGTCCAACCTTTCTGGAGAGCAATCTGGAATTATGCCCAAAGGACTATAAATAATTTCATACCCTTTGACCAAGCAATGCCACTTCTAGGTTTATATCTTAAAGAGATCATAGAAGTGGGAGGAAGACCCATATTTACAAAAATAATTATAATATCTCCTTTAGGGGTGGTGATTAAGGGGGTGCCCATGAGTGGGGCATGACTGAAAAAGTTGTGGTATATGCATGTAATGGAATATTATTGTGCTGTAAGAAACAAGGAGCAGATGGACTTCATATTGACCTGGAGAGGCTTATATGAATTGATGCTGAGTGAGAAGAGTAGAACCAGAAGAAATTTGTGCACAATTACAGACACAGTGTACGTGTGATGATGAACTCTGATAAACTGGACTTTTCTCAGCAATGTAGTGATGATATAAGTCAATCCCAAAAGACTCATGATGGAGAGAAAGTCTACATCCAGAGAAAGAACTAGAAAGAACTGAGTTTGAATCCAGATTGAAGCAAATTACCTGATCTTTTTTCTTTTTCTTGTTTTGTTTTATTTCCTTTTTACCATTTTTCATTCCATCTGATATAATCCGTCTTTTTAACCTGACTAATGTCTAATATGAAAGTATTTGCAGATCCTATACTTGATTGCATGCTGTGATAGGGGAGGATGTGTGGGAGGGAGAGAAAATTTGAAACTTAAGTAATTGTGGAATTGAATCTTGTAAACTAAAAGTAAACAAACAAGTTAATTAAAAAAGGGGAAAAAAGATAGAGGTTTAAGAAGTGATTCATCTTAAATCTTCCACAGGGAAGATATGATCCCTTGTTTTACTCTGATATTTTACCAGGATTTGTTGGGAGGTCAAAATTTTCTTCTGGGTTTAACCCCTATATATCTTTCAAACCAAAATATATCCTTACGGTATTTAGAGTTTTTATAGACTTGTTAGACTTTGGGGCCCTGCTCTGAGTCAAGCTCCACAACTTAATGGGCTAGCTGTCCTGAGTATAGATTCCCAGAGTAGGCCCCTCCTTCAAGGGACTTGGGCTACTTGAGTGTCGGCCCTATCCAGGGGCTCCCTCTTGTCTCAGGGTTCTAAATTCTTTCCTGATGCATGCTTTTCGTGGGTTTCTTAACTCTTGTCCTTAACTGCTGCTCTCGTGTTGGGTTCCCACTACTTGCTTCAGGGACTTTTTTGCCTAAATTTTCCCTAGGACCTTTCTCTTGAAGTTGGTCTGAAGCAGAGGTGCCAAAATAGATCCTGTCTAGAATTTGTGAGGATATTTTCTAAGGCTACTTGCTTGGTTAAGCTAGGGTTGGGTTCAATTACTATTGGGACTGGTCTGGCCTCAGCCAAATTTAGGCTAAAAACTGGAAGGATATATGCTTCAGTCACCATGACTTGGGAGGTCCAAAGTCTGCTCTCTTTCATATTGAACTCAGGCATCAAAACCATAACTTAGGTCAGGCTTCAGTGCTTTTTGTCTTAAGCAGGGAATGCTGTGCTGGGCCTTTCTAGAACCCCCTAAAAGTATCAAAATTGTTCTCTGAAATTATTGATTAACCTGGGAAGACTCAAGCTGGGTTTGGTGGAACTGGCCAAAAGCCTATAAACTTTGCCTAAGATCTGTCCTAACTTATCAGTCCCTGAACATTTACAGACAAATTCATGCTTTTTATTGGGTAATGGTAGTGATGATGAAATTATCCTTTCTTTGTCTTAGTAGAATGGCACATCTCCAGTGCCCGATAAAGGATCAGGATTCTCTGAACCCTAGTAAGTTTCTATCTAACAACAGTGTCTGGGTCTGTGACGATGCAGTGATTTTTAAAAAACAATTTTTCTAAAATGAAAATTTTGAAATATGATTAGAATGTGCTATATAGTATAGATTAGAACTGTGATATAATAAAAACATTCTCTACCTTAAATTTCAAATTTATATACCCTGGTTTTTTCCAAGAGTTAATTTTGGTTTGGTAAACAATTGAGCAAACTTTAAGAGGTTGGAAATGTTATTTGATAGAGCAGTGGACCTGCAGTC
Organism: Petaurus breviceps papuanus; assembly: GCF_028583685.1. Classification (NCBI taxonomy): domain Eukaryota; kingdom Metazoa; phylum Chordata; class Mammalia; order Diprotodontia; family Petauridae; genus Petaurus; species Petaurus breviceps. Next base: position 72,890,812 of record NW_027185655.1, read on the forward strand.
AGTAAGACCTTAGTATAATTTCAGCCTAAAGCATGCTATAATAATTAATTTACTTGTTAAGACACTTAACATCTGTTTGCCTCTGTTTCCTGAACTGTAAAATGGAAATAATAATAGCATCTACCTCTCACAGTTGTAGTGAGAATCTAATGAAATAATATTCAAAGTACCTGGCAAATAGTAGTTATTCTATAAATGTTTATTTCCTCCCACCCCCTGAACACAAAGATTTAGGTAGCTCTTCATTATTAGAGCTTTGAATTACCCCTCCTTCCACATACCCTGGTCACATGTATCTCTTATGACATGCCACCCTGTATGTGACCTCTATGTGTTTCCACTCTTCCTACTGATGCAGTGTGTAGTTGTGTACTTGAGATTTATGAGGAAGATTTTTTTTAAAGTTATTGTTACTGTCTCCCTATACTCAAAGATATGAAAAGAATTTTTCTTTTCTTTTTCACCACCTGGAAGAGAGATTGAAGGATCATGAGAAGCAAGTTGTCTTGGACATTGGAAATCCAGGAACTTTGGAAACCCAAACATGCATGGAAGGACTGTCAGGTATAGAAGGGTGCCAGGGCCTACAGGCAATAAATTGCAAATAAAGGGTGCTGCTACACCTATCTGAATATAATGAGTAACTTGAGCCTTCTCTGGCTTAATGAACATAATTAAGAAGTGGTCTGTCTAGAGAGAAATTTTTGTAGTTTCCCTTACTATCAAGCTGCTGGAACCTGGAAAAGTCCTACATTTCTCAAATTTCTCTCCCTCCCTACCTTATTACTACCTAGATCACTGCATCTCTTAAACATGTGGGTTTCTTGGTCTCTTTAAAACGTAGTTGATGTCTATAATTTTATAATGGGCTTTATCTCTAGATAAAGATAAGTTTATTTTTATTGCATTACAAGTCAGTTTTTATCATAAAAGCATGGATCACAAAAATGAGGAGGGAAAAAGGTGATCCCACGGACCAATAAACCTAGGTTTAACCTCTAGCCTCTATTGACTTTCTCTATCACTCTTCTTCTTCCTCCTCCCCCCATCTCTGTCTCACTCCATGTCTCTCTCTTCCTGTTTCTCTCTGTGTGCTTCTCTCTTTGTTTCTATATCTGTCTGTATGTCTGAATACAGATAGGAGCTTGAATAGTCCTTTGTTCTAGCTATTTGTATTCTCTGGATAACAACTTAAAAGTTAACATGTCGGTAGGGACAAGTAAGTCAAAGTTTTAGGAACATAGAACCTCAGTGTAATTTGAACATGAAATAGTTACCCACACAGGTACCCAGCCTATGAGTTTGATTAGGGGTTGGGGTTGAGTATCTCAGTGGGATAAAAATGGGGCAATATATTGTTTTTGTAAAAAGAAACATTAAGATAAGATGTAAGGGATGGGGCAAGGGGAAGAAAAGGCTAATGAGAGTTATCCAAATTTAGAACAGGCTGCCTTGGGTAGAGTGCTCCCCCACTCCATGGAAGTTTTCAAGAAAAGGCTGAATGGCCACTTGTCAGGTACCTTCATTGTAAAAGGAATTACTTTTCGTGACTGCATGTTCTCAAAGGTACGTTTCAACTTTCATATTTTGTGGAGAAGAAAGAGATTGAAAGCAGTAATCTCAGCTTGTTTAGCTAAATAAGGTTAGTATTCACCTCCCTTTAGGGTTCAAGGGTCCCTTTAAGTTTCTGGGGTATTGCTCAAAAAACACCATCTTGTGTATTCCCCTCCAGTATTGGTTACCAGTGACCATCTCTGCAATATCACTCCGTAGGTATTTTCACAATATCAGTTAAAATTTCTTCAATAAACAAATTTATATTAATTAACTTTTAAAAACAGGTATTTACTGAGAACATAGAGAAAACACCAAAGAAAAACCTCCCAAACTAATAACACATTATCCTCCATGACTTCATTTCCTAAAGAGAGTGGATTCACATTTAAAGTGGTGAATCCCAACACCAATATCGCCCAATAAGCTCATTGCTCATTTTGCCACAGCCATTGGATGAGCCATAGACTCGCTTGTAACAAATGACTGCTCAGCTTCTGGGCTGAGTAATTCACTGGTAAGCAATATAAAGCAGGTAACATCTCATGGTTGGCTAATCACTGGACTCAGCTGTTGTAGCAAGAAGCAAAGTCACTATGGGCTCCAACTGCTGGACCTTTAATCATTCTTCAATCTTTCAAATTTTACAAGATTATAGCTTGGTTAATTACATTTTTGATATGTATTCACCAAAGTTGAAAAAAGAAGAAACACAAGAGACAGAAGAAATAAGAAATAATATGGATTTACAGGGAGAGAAAGAGGAAGGGAATATGCATCTACTAAGCACCTACTATTTACCAAGGACTACACTGAACACTTTTACAAATATTATCTCATTTGAATGTCACAACAACCCTTTAAGATAGGTGCCCCATTTTATTCTTGAAGCAAATAAGGCAGTCAGAGATTTGGAGATTTACCCATGGTCAGATAACTATATTACATCAGAAGCTGAATTTCAAATTAGATTTTCCTTATTGGAGCGCTAAGTTTCTATCTATTGTGCTACCTAGATGTTGCAGTCATATGGTGCTCTGGATGGGGAGATAAAACCACTGGCTGTGGTGCTACCTCCCTCCTTTACCAGAGACTTATATCATTTTTTCCTCTTTACTCAAAAACTGCCAGGAAGAGAGGAAAGCCATTATCTGTTAGTGCCCTTTGAATATACATTCAGTTGCAATTTAGCAAGTAATTAAAAACATTTTTACCACTGATGTAACAAGCCAATAGGAAATAGTCACTTATTCACCTTCTGAAGTAGAGATAGAACCCCATTGTTAATCACCATCACACACTTCTGGAATCAAATTCATCAGTGTCTCATTTGCATATGCATCTGGGAGAGAATATTGAATATGGTCCAAGGACTAGTGCTCCATTTTGTAAATAGTCCTCCCCCACTTAAAGAAACGTGCTAGTATTATCATGACCTAGATGGAGTGGTATAGAGCACTGGAAATAATTAATGGAATTTCCTATTATATGGACATGAGAATGGGGAAAAAAAAGTATATTCTGCCTAAAACTAGGAAGAGCAACATTTTCCCTAGCTCCCAATTCAGTGATTTTTTTCTGTAGACCAGACTATTCCTTTAAAAATCCAAACAGGATATTTCAAAAATGTGTATTACACCAAGGTAAAGGGCAACCATTATTATATTTTATTAGCACTGGGCAAATCTCAGGTGAAGCTTTATATCCAGATCTGGGCACCATGCATTCATAAAAGACACAGACAAATTGGAGTAAGTTCAAAGGACAGCAACAAAAATGATAAATGGTTGGAAAAATAAGAATGATGACAAAAGGTTAAAAGAAGTGAGCTTGTTTAATCTAGAGAAAAGACAGCTGATGAGAGATACGATGTGATAGTTGCCAATTTGAAAAGAGAACAGAAGCAATATATTCTGATTATTTAATGGAGGCATAAAATCAAGGCCTCCTTAGGGTCCCTTTCTGGATTTTAACCAAAATCCTCACTTTCACCTCCTCAAATGTTAGATCATGGGTATCCCCCAGTAGGTAAGCCATAGGTTACCCTTTCTTAGGCTGAACTGGAAATTCTAATCTGACTTTGAGGAATTCAAGGTGAATTTCATATAGGTCAACTTCAGGGACATAGATTTTTGTTATTGTACTTATTTGGCCAGAGTCTGTCTGCTGGCTATTGAGGAGTGACATCTTTCTGGAAGTCCTCATTCCCTAAGAGAAAAGGAAAGGTTCCTGATGATTCTTAGTAATACAAGGGCTTTGTCACCTCTCAAATCTGTTTCTCTCCCTTTTCCATAAATGAGTCTATGGAAGATTGGGGTAAATCAGGGATTTTAGGGAAATGATTTTTCCATAAAGTGTCAAGGTGGTAGGAAGAATTGGAGATGACATTTTCTTCTGTACCTTTCAGGAAGACTTGGATCAAATGGTTTCTCAGATAAAGGCTAGTTCCGTGACCCTAGGTATGTCATTTAGTATGTAGCATAGTTCCTGCCACCTACTACATGCTTAATAAATATTTTCTGGTTGACTGATGATTTTATATTCATCAAACAAGTAACTTTGCACTTCCTACAAAGGTTAGAGTATCCAACAGTTGTATGATTGTGCATAGGAAAGCAATGGAGACTTCACGCAGAATTCCAACTGCCCTCTAACAAAGAATTCAACTAAACATAACTAAACATAAATGACTATATTTTAGTATATACTGACTGTTTATTTTTCTTTTTTTAATATTAATTAATTTTAAAAATTTTCAACATTCACTTCCATAAGATTTTGAGTTCCAAATTTTCTCCCCCTCCCTAATCTTCCCCCACCTCAAGATGACATTCAATATGTCACTCCAAATTGCTCTACACATACATACATATAAAACATGTTTTCTTATTAGTCATGTTGGAAAGAAGAATTAGAACCAATGGGAGAAACCATGAGAAAGAAGAAACCAACAACCCCCCGAAAAAAGCAAGAGAGCAAATAGTATGCTTCGAATTGAATTAGACTCCATAGTTCTTTTTCTGGATGTAGATAGCATTTTCCATCATGAGTCATTTGTAGTTGTCTTAGGTCCTTTCATTGCTCAGAAGAGCTAAGTCTATCAAATTTATTCATCACACTGTTCTGCTATTACTCTGTACAAAGTTTTTCTGGTCCTGCTCACTTTACTCAGCATCAAATCATGCAAATCTTTCCAGGTTTTTCTGACGTCTTCCTATTCATCAATTCTTATGGAACTATAATATTCCATTGCACTCATATACCACAACTTGTTCAGCCATTACCCAACTGATGGACATCACCTCAATTTCCAATTCTTGGCCACCACAAAAAGAGCTGCTATAAAAAATTTTTTTATGTATGGGTCCTTTTCCCATTTGCATGGTCTCTTTGGGATATAGACCTAGAAGTGGTATTGTTGGGTCAAAAGGGTGTACGATTATTTATAGCCTTTTGGCAGAGTTCCATATTGCTCTCCAGAATGGTTGAATCAGTTCACAACTCCACCAACAATTCATTAGGTTACCAATTTTCCCAAATCTTCTCCAACATTTTTCATTTTCCTGTTTTGTCATATTATCCAATCTGATGGATATGACGTGGTTCCTCAGAATTATTTTGATTTTCATTTTTCTAATAAATAGGGATTTAGAGCATTTTTTCACATGATAAGAGATAGCTTTAATTTCTTCATCTGAAAACTGCTAGTTCACATCATTTAACCATTTATCAATTGGGGAATGACTTGTATTCTTATAAATTTAACTCAGTTCTCTAAATATTTTATAAATGAGGCCTTTATCAGAGACGCTTGCTATAAAAATAGTTTCCCAGCTTTCTGCTTCCCTTCTAATCTTGGTTGCATTTGGCTTTGTTTGTGTAGAAACTTTTCAATTTAATTCAATCAAAATCATATATTTTGCATTCCATAATGTTATCTAACTCTTGTTTGGTTATAAGTTCTTCCATTCTCCATAAATCTGACAGGTAAAGCATTCCTTGCTCTCCCAGTTTGCTTTTAGTATTAGCCATTATATCTAAATTGTGTACCCATTTTGACTTTATCATGGTATACAGTGTAAGATGTTAGTCTATGCCTAGTTTTGGCCATACTGTTTTCCAGGTTTCCTAGCAAATTTTTTTTTAAAATACTGAATTCTTATCCAAGAAGCTGGAGATTTTGGGTTTATCAAACAGTAGAATACTATAGTCATTGACTATGGTGTCTTGTGTACCTAACCTATTCCACTGATCTACCACTCTATTTCTTAACCAGTACCAAGTAGTTTTGATGATTTCTGCTTTATAATACAATATAAGACCTGGTATGTCTAGGCTATAGATAACTTTTAATGGCTTATTAGCTAGAAAAAATCATCAGGCATATCTGTAGGTTTATACGTAACACAAAAAAAATCACTATTTAATAAAACATTTCAGTAACAATTAGTCAAATTAGGGTAAAATACAGTGGTGAGGGTCTCCTGAGAAGGAACTGCCCTGAATGGGAAGATCATGCTTCTTTATTCTGTATTCCTCCCCCCACCAATCCACTAGATTTAGAAATCACAGATTCACCCTTGTGAACTTTGAAGGGTTAGGATATAGTTAGCTCCTCTAAGCTTCCTGGGTTACCCTGGAGCAGAAGTGACTGATGACAGCATCAGCATTGATAGAGACAGTTCAGTTCTGTCTGATTTTTTGTGATATCCCTTAGTTTTTTCCTCAAAAAAGATACTGGAGTGATTTGCCATATGCTTCTCCAGGTCATTTATAGATGAGAAAATTGAGGCAAACAGGGTTAAATAACTTGCCCATGGTCATATAGCTAGTAAGTGTCTAAGGCCAAGTTTAAACTCAGGAAGATAAGTCTTCAGGCCCAGTGCTCTGTTCACTGTGCCACCTTGGTGTCCATTAGTAAGAAAAACAGAGAGGAAAAATTGGAGACCATAAGGAAAAGCAGCTTCAGGAAAGTCCAAAGGCACTGACCCTAAGAGTCCAGCAGAAAACTCTTAGATATCTTTATGAGGTCTCCACCAGGAGACATGAGGACTTAATGTAATAGAGACTTGTGACTCTACTCTTTGGGCACTTGTTTCCTCTTACATTTGACCAATTTGAGCCCACTATCCTCAGGGACATTGTGGCTACAAAGGGAGTGTTCTCCTTTGGTTTGGCAGGGGTGGAGGGGGGGCAGGTGTTTTTGAAACAACTGTCTTTTTCATACTTATTCAGTAAGTAACCTTTCTGAAGACTGAGTAAGACTGTTAATCAGGGAAAGCAGACTGATAACTCATGAAAAAGCTCCTCAGCTCACTAGGAATTCCCAGCTCCTCAGTATTGTTTCCAGAATCCTAAGGAAAGCATTTAGAGACTCTTTGGGGACCATATGTTCTGTTTAGAATGGGATTTGGGGTAGATAGACTCAGAAGGGATGGGTCGACAATATATGTAAATTAAGACCATGCAATAACATGTCACATAGAATGTATTTGAGTTGTCACCTTATAATTTATGTGGGAAAGGGCACTGTTTCAAATTTCCAACCTTCCATTTACTAACTGGGTGGTCAAAAAAGAGAAAATCACAATATGTCACAGGATGGGTTTTCTCAAATTTAAAAAGACAACACAGAATACTTGTCTTTCATTTACATCACAAGGTTTTTGTGGATCTGTTATTTTCAAGGTTGAGGGATACATTTGCTAACAATAAAAGGGCAACACTTTCTAACTGCCTTATACTCTATAATTCTCTGTGTTTTCCTCATAATAATAAAGGCAGGGGGAGTTAGGGGAGGCTGAGAAATCTCCGAATCACTTCCTGGGGAAAAATGTTTATCCCTCTAATACCATTTTTTTTCTGGAACTATTGCCTGGCTATAGGACACAGGACAAACTAGAATCACAAAGAAATAAAGATGAGATTTAACCAAAGGACATTGTGGGAGGAATGAATGATAGATGGGAGCAATCTATACCATGTTGCATTGCAGAAATTTGGTAGAAGTGTTGTAAAGATGCCAACAAATAAAAAAGAATGAGAGAAGGGGGATGGGAAAGAAGGTGAGAGTGAGTAATAATAGTCTAAGTGCATCATTAACATTCTTATGATGTCAAGAGACCAGGATGTTCCTAGCCACACTGACTATGAGGAAAACTTATAAATTGGCACAGATAAGAAACTCATACTTTGGGCAGTCATGATTGGGTTGAAGCTTGTGTCCCCTGGGTCAATGGACTCCATTGCTCTCTATAAATCACCACAGACCAGCACCCCTCTACTTGTTAAGTCACTTCCTTTTCCTTCCAAAATCTGAATTTGAATATCCCAGGGTTCAAAATCTCCCACCTCTTACTTTCTGATCATGTAATGGGATGGGGCTTGGCACACTGTAAACAAATGCACCTACAAGAGCAATCTCAAGAATAAAGAACTAACTGCTTTTATTTTAAAATCAATGAAAATTCTTTATTAAAAGTAAACATGTAATCAAAACTCTTGTTTATAAATTACAGGTAAGGTACTGGGAGCCAATGAGGTGAAGAATAGGTTTGTAAATCTTGCTACTATCTATGCAGAATTTAGAGTAATTGGTAGGCTTCCAAGAGTTGGTGAATTGAATTTCTGGATTCCATCTCTTGGAGATTTATGACTTTAGCTCTTAGTCTATCTGGACTGTGATTTGCCCTGTAGTGTACTGGCTAATGAAGGAATTAAGGGGGGCATGGTTGAAGGTCTTGGGGGAGGGAAGGGTTGTTGGGACAGTGGTATTCTTTAGTAATATCATTGAGGGGGAGGTCTAGAACAACCAAAGTTACCCATATCGGGAGTCTTGTGAAAGTGTCAGTCTGTTTAGGACACTTTTGCCCAGCTGAGCCCTTGCAAGTAAATGTCTTGGTCCATCCACATGTTAATAGGCTGAACCGCAGAAAATACTCAAGGCCATGGAAGATGAGGTCTGCACATCCTGGATTCTTTTAGCCACTTTGGACACAGTGAAATCCACTGGAACTACCTTCCTATTTATTCTCAATATGCTTAGGATCTGAACCCCCTTAAATGAGCAAAGTATTCTCATAAGCTGAGTTCAGAGCTTTGTTATCTGTTATTAATGCCATTAACATCTCATCTAGAGGAAGTCCTGGAACCTTGAATATAAGACTAAAAGGATGTTTGCTCAGTTATCACCTTATTAGGATATGTGGTGCTACTCGCATAAGAGCCCTGATGTTGCAGTATGGGCTCTGCCCACCCCAAAACTGCTGGGGTTTCATGATGTGTTGTGGTGGAACCCTCTCAAAGAATTCAAAGTCAGACCACCTCTAATCCAAGGATAGGCATTTATTGAGATTGACAACTCTCTTGAAGCAGGCTAAGTTCCAAGAGGAATCAGTAAATTTAAAGAAAGCAAGATGGATTTTTATAGGGTTAAGATGCAATAACATAATCAAAATTTACATAGAATAGAGGAATACGATTAATATTAAAAAGTAAGAAGGAGTTTGTTAAGGGATCAGGTAATGGAGTAGGAGGTCCCATCTACGTTTCAGTGTTTATTCTGGTCATGATGTCCTCCAATTGGCTAGCTATTGTGGGCCTGTCTGGTCAAGACAGATAGTTAGGTATTGTGGTCCTGTCTTTGGCTAGATGGATGATGTGATTGTGATTGAATACAAGAACACACCTGTTTCTGTGGTAATGTGTCTGGGGGCAATGACTAGGTAGAGACAGTAGCTGAGTTCTCATGACATGGACACACCTGCTATTTCTGTGGGAACTAAGAGTTCAGGGACACACCTGTTGTTCCAGTGAGCAATGAGGAACATATGAAGAAATTAGGACATTGGCAGGGGGACTAGGTAGGTACAGTGGGCCTGCTGTTCAGTGGGGCCAGGACTATAATGAAGTTAGAATATTGGGGCTAGCTACCCTACTGCAACATCAGGGCTATTCGGACAGTAGCACCACATACCCTAAGAAGGTGACAACTGAGGAAACATCCAATAAGTCTTATATTCAAGGTTCCAGGACTTCCTCTAGATGAGGGGTTGATGGCATTAATAACAGAGATAACTAAGCTCTGAATTTGGCTTATGTGAATACTTTGGTCTTTGAAGGGGGTTCAGATCTAAAGCATAGGGAGGATAGGGAGATAGACCCAGATAGCTGGGGGCAGCTTTATTAGGATTCCATCACTGAGACTGGGTAAATACGAAAGGTTCCCAGGTCCACATGTTTTTGCCATAAGAACTATTTGTCAGCTTTTCCAATTGGGTTTCACCAGGTCCATCAGTGCTCTCGAACCCACACAAGTATTGGTCCACCAAAAGGTTCAATAGTTGGGTTATTTTTTGGCAGGGAGCAAAGCAGGAATAGAAGGGCAACTCCTGGAAATGGTAAGCAGTTGCGAAATTGTTACCTATTCTCAACATTTGGCTAGGAAAATACTAATAAGTAAATAAAAAGTGGAACGGGGGTGGATTTTGTGGTCTGCACATAATCATGGAGGGTACAAGAGCCATATTAGGGTAGCAGGAAGTCAGTGGAAGGTCAGGGACGCAAGCATCCCTCAAAAGCATTGCCTAGGACATAAGGTAGCTGGTATTTCTCCACTGCAAAGACTCAGATCATTGACACGGGGTTGTTTGAGATGTTGGTCATCCCATTTTGTTCCATGACTTCTTTGATCTGGATTTTGAAGATCTTAACCCAAAGCACTTTGGGACCCAATCTCCAGCAGTTGTTTATGAGTATCTGCATGTTTCTGGGGTTCCAGTGGCAGTGAAATCTGTTGAAATTGACATATCCCCAGAAGGTGCTGTACCTAGATAGGTGGGGTATATATCACAAGTTCCAGATAAAGATGGTTGCCATAAGTTGGGAGGACCCAGGAACATGTGCTTCTACTTGTGACTCTACCCCTGGACCACTGGAAATCCCAATGACAATTTCCAGTGGACTCACCCACTCTGTGTTCAGATCCTCCTCTATGGTTAGATGCTCCAATATCTGCACCAGATATTCCAACAAATGCTGTTTGCTCTTCACCCTCTCCTGTTGGGCTAGCTGACCCCCAACTGGTGTTATCTAGGGATCTTCCAGAACCTCCTAAGGTTTGTGGCTTCTTTGGCTGGGGTTCTAAGTTGGGAGTCAGCCCAAGAGGGGAGAACAGATGCTTTTTAGAATGAAACACAGCATTTGCAATGTTTTCACAAATAGAGTTGTCCTGTTGTAAATTATCGAATTGTTTCTGATCAGCTCTAATGTATTATATTATGGTTCATAGAGTTTTTATGTATATTAACCAATTTGAACCCACAACTCCTCTACAAATGTAAATTTTCTTAATGTGAACAGAAGTAGAGCAGTCTGATTTGGTACGATACAAAAGACACAACATGGTAGACTAGGAAAAACACCAGATTTGGAGTCAGGAGACCTGATTCTTATTCCAAGTTCTTTCATTTTGCTATTTGTGTGTAACCTTAGGCAGCCCACATTGCCTCTCTGGGAAGCTCAGAAGTGCAAAATACTAAAATTTTATCTTATTTCATCATCTCTGCCTTACTTTTTCTTTTTAAACTATAACAGAAAATGAAAGTACACTTATCATGGCCAAGGAATTTTGAGGATGTTTTGAAGGCAATATTAAAGAGACTTTAGAGAAAGTTAGATACTTCATGGTTTTTTGGGGGAAACTAATCAAGGGAAACTTTTTTTTTTAATTTTGTCTTTTTTATTGCAAAGGTCCCAGTATCAATATGGCCATTAGAGTGTAAGTTCTTGTTGTTTAAGGAGAGCAGAATAATTTAAAGACCATTATTTCAATAGCACCAGAAACTGCACATTTTTGTTTGTTTTGTTAAGATTTATGATTTGCCTGTGTAGGGAAATTGCTCAGCTGTATCTATAAAATTTTATATAGAGACAGTTGCCCAGGGACAATGAAGGTAAGTAATTTTCTCTTGTTTGCACCATCAGCATATGTCAGTGATAGAATTTAAACCTGACTCATTGGTTGGTTCATTATATACTATAATAAACTTCAGCTTTTTCTTGATAACATTCAAGTTATGTCCATTTTTAAAATTAAAGAACCAATCCTTATTTGATATAATATATTTTATTCACGATTTTGCCTCATTATGTAATAAGGCCTCAAAGATTTGCCTTGAAAAATGGTAATCAGAATCAAAGATATGAAACAGTGTTTCTTCCCAAGACATTCATAATAAAAAAACTTTTCCATCTCAATCATAATGCATAATTTTCAATATGTATGTATGTAGATATATGATCAATAAATAACTTATATTTAGCTAGCCATGTACAGAAATGTATATGCATACATGTATGTCTATATATACATACATGTGTGTCTTTACATTGTTCTAGATTAAAGGAACAAAAATATGATGAAGAGTTTATAATTTATTGTATATAACATAGAGAAATTATTGTGTTAAAAGGAGGACAGTGGGGGCAGGAAAACAAAGGAATAATCATGAAAAATATATCAACCTTTGTCCATCTGCCCTTCAACAAATACAATTTGCTGTGAGTTGGATGAACTACATAGTATAAATTAGAAGAATCAACAGTGAGTATGATACTGGTTTATTGTTATCTTATAAAGACAGAAAACATCAGGAAATTGAATAACAAGTGAGGACCTGTTCACCCAGCAATACCACTTCTAGAGCTATATCCCAAAGAGATCACAAAAATGGAATAAAAGGGCCCACATATACAAATATATTTTTGTGGAAGCTAACAATTGGAAATTGAGGGCATGCCCATCAATTGGGGAAGGGCTAAACAAGTTGTGGTACATGAATATAATGTAATGCTAAGTGCTATAAGAAATGATGAACAGGGGGTGGCCAGGTAGCACAGCGGGTAAGAGCACAGGCTCCAGTGTCGGGATGACCTGGGGATCAAATCTGGGCTCAGATACTTAGCACCACACCCAGAAATAACTAGCAGTGTAACCTTGAGCAAGTTACTTAACCCCGATTGCTTAAAAAAAAAAAAAGAAAGAAAAGAAATGATGAACAGGTGAACTCATAAAAACCTAGAAAGACTTTTATGAAGGGGATGCTGAGTGAGGGGAGCAGTACGAGGAGAACATTGTACACCTTAACAGCCACAGTAGGTGAGGAATGATTTTGATAGATTTAGCCCTTCTCAGAAATGCAAGGACCTAAAACAATTGCGAAGGACACATGATAGAAAATGCCAGCCACATCCAGAGAAAGAACTATGGAGTCAGAATGCAGAATGAAGCAGACTGTTTTGTTTTGGTTTTGTTTCTCATGGTTTTTCCCATTCATTATAATTCATCTATGCAACATGTTTAAAGTGAAAACGTTTTTGATAGGAATGTATGTGTAAAGACTATATCAGATTGCAAGCTGTCTTGGGAGGGAAGGGGCAGGGAAGGAGAGAAAATTCAAAATTTATGGAAGTGATTGTTGAAAAATAAAAATAAATAATTTAATAAATTTGGTAAAAAAGAATCTAAATGATAAAAAAAAGGTAAGGACCTGTTCTAAAAATATTTACGCAGTCATAACAGAATTTATATAGACAAATAAGCATTATAATTTCAAATATTTTTCTTAAAAATACAGACTTTTAAAAAATGATTCTTCTTTTGTTAGTAATATATTTAGAAATAGAATTATAGATTTAGAGGCGAAAACGGTCTCATGAGATATCAACCGCAAATCTCACCATTTTACAAAATTAAAAATTTCCAGATGAGTGAATAATTTGCCCAAATTCACACAGATATTAAGTGGCAAATCTGATATTCAAACACATCAGCTGTCTCCTCAATGCACCACTTTCTTGGCATTGTTTTCACTTTCACTTAGCCATAAAAGGGCAGGAGGGGAAGAGGAGGGAGAAAAAAAGTAATTTCTCTACTTTAAGACCTCAGTATACCATTTTTGGCTCAGTGAAAAGCAAAAAAAAAGAAATAACCAAATAACTGTACTTTTCTTACCTACTATATTAAAGTCACTGTGTTATTTCTGGGAATTTAACATTAACAAAATTAACTTCAAAGTCACTGTGTTTTTTTCTGGGAATTAAACAATAATAAAATTATCTATACTTAGGCAATACAACATGAACACAAAAAATCTTTAACCAATGCACCTTAATGAACAAGCAAATACATAAAATATTAGATAAACAAATAAATAAAAAGCAAGAATCAATGAATGCATAAATAAATGAATGATAAGATCAAGAGAGAAAGAGAATTGTCAATAAGAAGTAAAGTCAGCTTCCCTGAGAAGATAGACAATGAGCTGAACTTGAAAGAAGCTCAGGACTCTGAGAGAATTTAAGCCAGTAAAACATTGTAACTGTATGGAACAGATTGGACAAATGAGTGGAGGTGATATATGGAATGATAAGTTTAGGGAACCTCTTTTTTCTAGTTTGTCTGGGATATAGCACTTGAAGATAAATAATGTGAACACGGCTAGAAAGTTAAGTTATAGGAAGGCTGTAGGGACTCAAGAGGAGGCACTGATATTTTCCCTAAGAAGCAATATTTGAGCTATTAAAATGTTGTTGTTGGGTTTTTTTTTGGGGGGGGGGTTTGTTTTTTTAGCAGGAGAGAATTATTGTCAGATTTGTGCTTTGGGAAGATGATTTTGGCAGTTGTGTGGAGGATGAGCTGATGGTTGGAGATAACAAATCAAGAAGACTAATTAAAAATCCCTGGAAATAATCTAGGTAAGGAGCAATTATAGATTGAACTAATGTAATGAGAATAGTCACCATTTCTTTCAGGGCACAAACACAAAAACTTGGAAGTTTGTACAGATATTTTAGAGTTTGCCAATCCATTGATGTGACTTTCAAGAATCCAGGGTCAGCCTCATAAAAAAAGAATACAGTGACCCAAATTCATTCTGACCCACTTTTCAATCCAACTATCACAAAGGTCCAGATTCAATCTGGCCTGCTGGCTTTAGCAGTGCAAATATTCAGATTCCTTAAAATTCTATCCATTATGGAGGATCTTTAATAAACTTTGTTTTTTAGCTGAAAGAAGGCTTGAATCAAATTCATTTGGGAAAGACCTTGCTGTTGTTATTTTAGGTTCCTAGTACCCTTAACCATTAACATAATGCTCCACGACCAGGAAACTGCTAAACTCACTCTTCTCCAGCCAAGACTGCAAGGTATTTAAGCCTCCCCTCTCCCTATCCCCTTCCTGCCCTCCAAGCACCTGGGAGGTGCTTTTCAGGACTGACCTATCAGGTCCCATTAAGTCGTACAGCTAGGAGACAATCTGTTAATCAGCCCAATGCTCTCAGATTGCTAGTGTACTGGTTATATTTGATGTGATGGACCTGGGGCAACCTTCCAAAGCATAGAGGACAAGGACAGATGCCCTATGGTAAAATATATGCAAAATTCTCTCAGAACCAGGGAATTGAGAAAACTTCAGTTGCTATTTGTTCTTTTTTTTTTCTCAAGTTTTACTCCCAGATTATCCTTTATGGAGGGAGGAACTTTCAGCCCCCATGGCTATAACGGGTCCATCCTTTTTAATTCCCAAAAAATTCAACTTTGGGTTGTCTTTTACAAAATTGGAAAAAAACAATCTCTAAATAATTTTAAAATAAAACGCTGATGTTTTTTTGCAGCACCATATGGTCTTAGTATCACCTGGAGGAAGATAAAGCATGGACCATTTTGGGTACTTTACAACACAAAGCTCTCTTAAAATTAAAGTTATACTGTTACCAAGAAGGAAAATGGGTAGAAATGCCCTACAAAATGGCCTTTGTTGAGTTCTGTCAGAACCTGTTCTTAGAATAGATTGTAAGATGTTCATAGTTAGAGCTGCCCCACCATTGGACAATGAGGGTCAACTGGCCATTTTAGATGATCCCCTTCTTGTGGCCTCCTCAGGGCTTCAGCACCATCCCTACCCAAATCTCCCCCAGCCCTTCCTGTTGCTCCCCTAATTTCCCTGATTCTTCCTGCTATCTACCAATTTCCCCCAACCTCACTTATTTCCTATGCTACCCTCCTCAGCCACCCCTTTTTCACTTTAGTTTCCCTTCCCTTTTTCCTCTAGTCCAAAACCACTCATTTCCTGCCTTGTTCACCTTCCATGTTTCCTACATCTTCCTCCAGTTTTTCCTCTGTCCCCTCCCCCCAGGTGACCCCTTCTCATGTTCTGACCTCTGGCCCCATCCCCACAGCAGTCCATGCAGTACTTCTTCCCCTGATCCCTCCCACTGCTCTGGTGCCATCTGATCTTTCCTCTACACAATATGATCTCTGGCCTTGCAGTCTAATCCAATTCAGTCAGCACTCCCCAGCACCTCCCTCACAAGGAATAGGAATTCTTATCTCCTTCTCCAAACCCCTGACCCCAGAGAGCCTTCAGTGTCTTTTCCTTTGAGGGAAGTGCCAGCCTCGATGAGTGTAACAATGAGATTGTGTGTTCCATTCTCTATTATGTATCTCACTCAGGTTAAAGAGAAACTGGGTTAATATTCACAAAATCCCACTAAGTTTACTGAGGGTTTTAAAGTTGGGTCCCTACAATTTGAGCTTTCTTGGGGTGATTTGTATATCCTCTTCTCTACCTTTTATACCTCTGGGGAGAAGAGGATAATCTGGGAAAAAGTTCAAAAATTGGGGGGGGGTTGTTTGTCTAGCAATGACCCCACAAAATGCCCCCCCCAGGAACAGCTACTGTTCCCACTAGTGGCAAAGGATGGGGTTATCAAAAGAGTGAGGATAGTTGAAAGAGAGACCATATGTTAATTTGCCTGTTAGAAGGCCTAAGAACTGCATTTCAAAAACAAAACTTACAAGTTTTCAAAAAGTCAGGGAAATTTCTCAGGGAGAAAAAGAAAACCCTGCCCTTTTCCAAGAGCAACTGGTAGAATCTATTAAAAAGCATGCAAATTTAGATCCTGACTCTAGAAGGCACAGCAATCCTTAACATGTATGTCTTTAATCAGTCTGCCCCAGATATTAGTAGAAAACTGCAGAAACTGGCAATGGGATCTCAAATACCTCAGGCCCAATTACTAGAGACAGTCTTCAGAGTTTTCAGCTATAAAGACTTAGTCCAAGCAGAGGAAAGAGAACACAGGCAAAGAGTTAGAGACAGAGAACATGATCAATTATTGGCTGCTGCCATGGCCAGGAAAAGTTCCAAGGAGTGCCCCTCCAAGGCATGCCTCACCCCCTTCCAAAGGGAGCCCCAGGAACCTACACCTCTGGCACCATGCCTATGTGACCAGGAGGGACACTGGAGGAAGGATTATCCTCAAATTTTGAAAAGTGTTAGAGTCTTCCCCCAGTGTCCCATCCTCCAGTTTTCTGGAGACTGGGAATGACAAGGGATCCTGGGACTTGGCAGCATTCCCACTTTCTCCATCTCTATTCTAGCCCTGGGCAAAATTTGAGGCTGAAGGTAAGGTTTCCCACTTTATCAAAGCTATGTTCTCCATTTTAACCAATTACTCTGGCCCTCAACCCATCTAAGAGATGGGTTTTCTTCCTTTCCTGCCAATTTGAAGATCTGTTGTTTGAACACAGTAGTCAGCTTCCACCAAACCATAGAGGCCCAATCACTGCCCCTGGGACCTCTAGCCAGAAGGCAGAATTAATGGCACCCACCAGAGCACTAGATGTAAGAGAAAATAAAGGATTAAAAGTTTTGACTGACTCAAAATGTACTTTCCACATTCTATATATCCATAAAGCAAATAGGAAAAAAAAGGGGATATGTGCAGAAAAAAAAATCCCCCATAAAACATGTCCTTTTCCATTCATGTTTTGGCCCTGCCATAGTTGTCTTAAATTCCCTCCAGGGATGTTTTTTTGTCTCTATACTCCTTTGTTCCTTTTAGGTCCTTGTTTGGTTACCCTCTTCTCCAGGTTTGTCTCCTACAGTCTCCAAGCCATCAAATTCCAGATGATTGCTCAGGCTATGTACCCCTTGAACAGAAACCATCGATACAGGTACAGCTCTAAACCCCCTGCAGCAGAAAGCAGTTTCAGAAACCAAGACCTTTGTCCCTTACCAAAAAAAAAATTGGGTCCCATTTGTTTGAGGGGGTAATGACCAGGTATAGGCTCTGAGAACCTCCTTGAACTCTCCTTGAATCTTCCCACTTCATCTGGCATTTGCCTGAGTCTATAAACATTTCATTATCACTCTTCCCAAATCCTAAACTGGCCTAGCACTCCATTGTCCCTTACCTCCAGATTGCCTCCAGCTACTTCCAACCCTTGATTCTATCAAAATCCCTTTCTCTTGTTTCCTGGGGTCTGATCTCTAGTCACCCTAGCTACTGGCCAATCCAATTAAGCATCTCCTAAATCCTTCCTCTAGTCACTCCACTCTACTTGGTCAGTCCCAGATCCCTCTCCTAGTCTTTCTGTATATAAAATTCATCTAGTCCTTCATGAAGGTGCTCAGATTCAATCTGTCTTCCTGGTCAATACAAGCATCTCAAATGCTCAGATTCCCTAAGAGTCTACCCAATATGACAGATTTTTAATAAACTTTGTTTTTCTTTGGCTGAAAAGAAAAAAGACATTGGAATAAGACTTTTTTTGTGAACATATATACATAGAATGTGTTTGAATATAATACTGAAAATGTTAGTTTTTTTTAAATGTAATTGAATAGTATAAATCAGGCTAATCCTCCTATAACAGAAATGAGAGCCAATGTCAATTTTATTAGCAGCTCAAGGTGGTGGAAGAAAACTCTCATGGAGTTTGCATTGAAATAGGAGATTAAGGAAGGTTTGAGGACTGAAATTTTAATCCGAAGCCAAAAATGAGTTAGTCATGTTTGCTATTGAACTTAAATATTTAGATTTGATTAGTATCCAGCCACAATTTTGTTTGGATAAGAGATTTAAATCCTGTTCCATCTTACATTGTTTGGAGAAATGATCTATAGTTACAACTTTCTTTGTGACCTAATTTAACTTTGTAAGTTTCCCGTGCTAAAACTCCAACCAATCTGGAAGCAGAGTTCTTCTGATCACCTCACCCATTCTCCATCTATGCCCCAAATGCAAAACAGTCACCAGAACCTCTTAATTGCAATGGAGTGTCCTAGAGTTAGGAAGACCAAGAGTCGCTTTGCCTCATATATTCTTATATTCTCATTTTCCCAGAAGAAGCTTTCTCATTGGAAATTTCCTGCCCCAATGAAATAAAAGGTCCAATTAAAAAAGGAAATAAAACAAAACAAAAAATTTCTATATGGAGTATATAAATTTCGAAGCAGCTCAGATTTTTTTTTTGCCAAACTAAATAACAAAACAACTTGACAAGATACATTTCTGTGTCTGCTTATGTGTTTTTAATCACAATAATACCTTACATTTGCACATAGATAAGAAGGGAATTGTAGGCAATAATAAACAAATCTTGGAAATATGAAGATTTTGTTTCTCATACTTCCAGTCTTGGGCCATCATAACTCCAGGCATCCCTTATTCTCTCAGTGACCTGGGAAACTCTCTAAGACTATATGTTGCAGATCTGATTATGAATTGAAGATTTCCATTCTTAGAAGGATTTTACTATACATTGAAATCACAGGTATGAAGCAAAATGATGTTTGTATGGCATTTAATCACTTCCCCATGGATTAACATTTTTGATCCTTAACATGTCTGATGAAGTGGGTATGCCAACTGTTACTGATGCCATTTTATAGAGGAAGAAATTAAAGTTCACCAATCAGGTGACTCTCCCACAATCACTTGAATATTAATTCCATTATACCAAGTCCACTGCTCTCTCTGCTGTATACAAATCCGTCTGAATTCCTACAGCCTAACTTAACAATTACTGTCACCACCGTTTTGATCATCTGTCCCCTTCAGAGAAGTGTGCATGTTTGTGGAGAGAGAGAGAGAGAGAGAGAGAGAGAGAGAGAGAGAGAGAGAGAGAGAGAGAGAGAGAGAATGTGTGCCAAATAGAAGTCTACAATGTACTCCACAGCCCTTGGACATTATTTTTTTCTGTAACATTGCTTCACATATGCAGGAACAAATCCTTGCCATTCTTAATGAAATTTTGGGATTTATACTTTGTATTTAAGCTAAATTCAATTAGGTTAAGATTTTATTTTCAAATGTAACACAATTATTTTTATAAAACTATAATTATATATATGAAATTATTTGGTGCAGTCTTGATCATGCATCCTGAGGGTGTTCCTAAGATCAAGATATTAGAGATGGAGGCTTGAAAATACAGGCAGAAATTTTGCATTGACCTTCTCCTTGACCCTCCTTCCACATGATGATTTTCAACTGAACTGAATCCTTGTGTGCTTTGGTGAGGAGAAGCAGAAGGATCATGAGGAGCTAGGAAAGTAGAAACAGAGGAAGTTGCCATCGTGCAGAGCAGAGATGGTGGGGAGATCAATAGAAGTTTCAGGGTGTCTTGAGTCAGACTTGATAGGGACAATAGACATGAATCATATTCATTGTTGAATCTACACGACTAAAATAATTTAATCTTGAGTCATATAGTAACCTTTATGTCTTCATTGGCTTTTCCTCACTCTGGAAAGGATGATTGCATTCAATTTCAACCTGATGATTAAAAGGTTATTTTGCTTCTTAAACTGGCAAATATGATAAAATGATTAGCAAAAGTCTTGCTAAACTATTTCTTATTGCTTGAATCAAGTTTGAAGATAGCAATTGGGAAATTCCAGGACAGGGAGAAAGAATTAAAACAATTGCAACTATAACAGATAATAGAGTGAGATTTCTGGTTATAGGCATATATTCCAAATAGAGAGTAATTTATTTTTTTTAACTACTACATTCATCTGATGTTCTTTGTGCACCAAAAGAGTTGGTAACACTAGATAACAACTGGGCAGATGCAAGATGATGGAGTAAAAACAGGAGCTCTGCCTGACTCCAGCTCCCTCCACCTTTAATACATGTAAAAAAATGACTCCACACACATTTTAGACCTACAGAACCCACAAAGTGACAGAGAGGAACAGATCTCCAAGTAAAGGCAGCCCAGCAGGCTGAAAGGAAGGAACTATCTCACCAGGCTGGGAGCCAAGCACAGTCCCATATGAGTCACACAGTTCCAGCCCTGGGGCAGCCCCAACCAGTAGAAGCCAAAACAGACTTCAGGAGAGTGACTCACCAGTAGCTGTGGTTGTTTCCAGACTTCTAAACCCATAAATGTGAAAAAGAAAGTAAAAGGTTAGTCAGGAACTATGCTGGAACTGGGTGGAGAAGAGCACTTTGACCCCTGCCCCCAGAGTGAGAAGTAGCAGAGGTATACAGCTGCAGTTGCTGTCTCATGGCTGCCCCCAGAGTTCCTGGATTACAGATTGTAGGGGCACCAAGTGACTGTTGAGAGGGTAATCGCTCCTCCTTTAACCTGCTTGTATCTGGATCACTGTCTTAGTTGGTGGTCCTGGTGTATGTGGTGAGTGTGCCAATTTGTGGGCGCTATAGAGAGGTCACCATCTGTAATGGGAATGCAAATTTGGAAGATCTTCCCTGCCCCTAGGCTAAAATGCACCTGAAGCCTGGGGAGGGAGTCTTGTTTTTCAGTAGATACTTCTTGATTGGCCAGTGAGTCAATAAGGTTGTTACATTCTCTGAGCCAGGAGAAGGCTATATAAGCCCTGATGTGTAGTTTTGTTTTGGGGGCACATTTTGAGAAGTGTTCTGTGATTTGATCTGTATTCTGAAAAGCCGTTGTCCAGAGGCCCTCCCCCCAACCCCCGGCTTTGAAAAACCCAGATGTTGACTGGGTATGGATGTAATGGTTGGACAGTTTGGAAATCTGTCTACTTGATCTGTTTCTGTCTTGATAATTCTGCCTGTATGCTTTGAAGTTTGGGGTGCTGACCTTTTTCCCCTGAACAAGGTAAACGATATATGTCTGACTGATTAAAGTAAGCTTGTTAACCCATTTTGAGTTGCTTTCCTTTAACAAAGCAGATCCAAGAACCTGTGGTAGCAGCAAACCCTGAGGACGTGCTTGGGGTGCTTGCTGCTACAAAATGACGTCAGGAACAGGATCTGCAGAGTAAAAGGAAAGTATGGGGGCTGGGATAATCGTTTGTTTCCCAGTTGTGGTAGCTGTGACTCTGTGGAGCCATGGACCAGGAGAGAAGAGTGGCCTCCATGCAGACTTCGCTGAGCTGAGAGCAGGAATGGTGAGTTGCCTGCATCGGGACCTGGGCAGAAGCCAGGAGCGGCTGCCACCTGCAGGAGGAGAAAGAGCCCAGGAGTTCGGAATTCAGCCACAGGAAAAGATAAGAACTGAGCAACAAAGCAGGGGCACTGAGTGTGTTTCCTGGCTGCATCCCACAGTTTGGGACCCAGAGGGAGAATGGACTTGTGACTATGGTGGGTGGGATGAAGTGCCTTGGATCCCCAGGGACCCCACCTTGTTGGTTTTGTTGCCCAGCCCCCTCTCTGTACTTGCAAGCAGAGGCTGGAGCTGTGTGAGGGGAAGGAACCCCCCCCCAACTTTATTTGAACTCTTGTTTTGAATTGAAGTGATAATGCTATCTATGTACTTTGTGTTTGTTTAAGGGCCAGTGGCCACTTTGGTAACTTTAGTTCTGTACTTTGAAAATGTGACCTAAGAAATGTTCAGAGCTAATTCAAAAGTAAATTGTCTATGCTATGGGCGTGAAAGATCTTGGGGCCGAATGTAATGTGAATGCAAATTTGGAAGATCTTCCCTGCCCCTAGGCTAAAATGCACCTGAAGCCTGGGGAGGGAGTCTTATTTTTCAGTAGATACTTCTTGATTGGCCAGTGAGTCAATAAGGTTGTTACATTCTCTGAGCCAGGAGAAGGCTATATAAGCCCTGATGTGTAGTTTTGTTTTGGGGGCTCATTTTGAGAAGTGTTCTGTGATTTGATCTGTATTCTGAAAAGCCATTGTCCAGAGCCCCCCCCACCCCTGCCCCCTCCCACCCGGCTTTGAAAAACCCAGATGTTGACTGGGTATGGATGTAATGGTTGGACAGTTTGGAAATCTGTCTACTTGATCTGTTTCTGTCTTGATAATTCTGCCTATATGCTTTGAAGTTTGGGGTGCTGACCTTTTTCCCCTGAACAAGGTAAATGATATATGTCTGACTGATTAAAGTAAGCATGTTAACTCATTTTGAGTTGCTTTCCTTTAACAAAGCAGATCCAAGAACCTGTGGTAGCAGCAAACCCTGAGGACGTGCTTGGGGTGCTTGCCGCTACACCCTCCTAATAGCTCTGGCAGCTGTGAAAACCCCAGTGATTTGGGACATAGCTCTCTGAAATCTGTAAGCAGAGTTCTACCATGACAAAAATCTCAAAAGTCAATTAATTGGCTGGCAATATGAGCAAGTAGAGGAAGCACAAATCGACAATAGAATCCTTTTTGGAGGGTAAGAAGGATCAAAGCATGGAAAGGGAGCAAGACAATAAAGTCTGAACTCAAATATCAAAAGCTCCCAAGAGGGGTGGCTAGATTGCATAGTGAGTGAAGCACTGGCCCTGTAGTCAGGAGGATCCAAGATTGGTTATGGCCTCAAACACTTAACACACACACACACACACACACACACACACACACACAAACCTAGCCATGTAACCTTGGGCAAGTTGCTTAACCCCAATTGCCCTCCAAAAAGCAAAAAGTAAAAACAAGCTTCCAAGAAAAATATGAATTGGTTACAGACCACAGAGGAGCTCAAAAAGAATTTTGAACATCAAGTAAGAGAAGTAGAGGAAAAATTGGAAAGACAAATGAGAACAATGCAAGAACATCATTAAAAGCAAGTCAACAGACTAATAAAGGAGACCCAAAAATACACTGAAGAAAATGACATATTAAAAAATAGATTACCTCAAATGGCAAAAGAGGCCCAAAAAGCAACTGAGGAGAAGAATGCCTTAAAAAGTCAAATTTGGCAGATGGAAGAGGAATTTCAAAAACTCACTGAAGATAATAACTCCTTCAATATTAGATTGGAACAACTGGAAGGTAATGACTTTGTGAGAAATCAACATAGTATAAAAAAGATCAAAAGGAAATGAAAAAAAATAAAGAAGGCAATGTGAAATATCACATTGGAAAAACTACTGACCTGGAAAATAAATCCAGGATAGATCATTTTAAAATTATTGGACTATCTGAAACCATGATCAAAAAAAGAGCCTAGACAACATCTTTCAAAAAATTATCAAGCAAATTTGCCCTGGTGTTCTAGAACCTGAGGGCAAAAAAAAATATTGAAAGAATCAACCAAGTAACTCTTGAAAAATATCCCAAAAAGAAAATTCCTAGGATTATTATACCCAAATGGCAGAGTTCCCAGGTCAAGAAGAAAATACTGCAAGCAGTCAGGAAGAAACAATTTGAGTACTATGGAAAAACAATCAGGATAACACAAGACCTAGCAGCTTCGGCATTAAGGGATCAAAGGCTTGGAATATGATATTCTGGAGATCAAAGGAGCTAGGCCTAAAACCAAGAATCACCTACTCAGCAATGCTGAGTATAATGCTATAGGGGAAAATATAGTCATTCAAAGAAATAGAGCATTTTCAAGCATTCTTTCTTGTTTGTTTTGTTTTCTTTTTTTGTTTGTTTTGCTTTTTGGAGAGGGGAAGGTGGGGTAATATGGGTTAAGTGACTTGCCCAAGGTTACACAGCTAGTAAGTGTTAAATGTCTGAGGCCAGATTTGAAATCAGGTCTTCTTGACTCCAGGGACAGTGCTCTTTTCACTGCACCACCTTGCCACCCAATTTTCAAGCATTCTTGATGAAAAAAACAAAGCTGAAGAGAAAATTTGACTTTAAAATATAAGAAGCAAGAGAAACATGAGAAGGTAAGCAGGAAAAAGAAATTATAAGAAATATGATAAAGTTGAACTATTTACATTGCTACATGGATTAATGATAATTGTAATTCATAACTCAGACTTTTCTCAGTATGAGGATATTTGAGGGGAATATAGATAGATAGATAGATAGATAGATAGATAGATAGATAGATAGATAGATAGATAGATAGATAGATAGATAATGCATATATATGTATGTATAGGAGGGTGTATGTATATATTAATACTTATGTGTGCGCATATGCATGTACGTGTATACATAGAGGGCAAATGATGAGTTGAATATGAAGGAATGATATCCAAAAAAACATAAAATTAAGAGGTGAGGGAGGAATATATTAGAGAAGGAGAAAGGGAGAGAAAAATTAGGGTAAATTATCTCATATAAAAGAGGCAAGAGAAAACTGGGGGAAGAGCAGGAAGGTGAAAGGGAATGGGTCAAACTTTCTCTCATTGAAATTGGCTTAAGGAGAGAATAACATGCACACTCAATTGGGTATCTTGCCATACAGGAATATATGGGGGAAGGGGATAAGAGGTGGGATGATAAAAGGGAGGGTAGATTGAAGGAGAGGGTATTTTGAAGCAAACATTTTTGAAAAGGGACAGGGTCAAAGGAGAAAATAGAATAAGTGGGGAATGGAATAGGATGGAGGGAATTATAATTAGTCTTTTACAATATAACTACTATGGAAATGTTTTGCATAACTACACATGTACAGCCTATAGTGAATTGCTTTTCTTCCCAGTGGGGGTGGGTGAGGAGGGAAGAAGGGGAAAAATCTGGAACTCAAAGTTTTAAAAACAAATGTTAAATAAAAAAAAATAGATAACACTTGAGAGTGGTGGTTGGGTGAGCTAGCAGCAACCCTTAGCTGGTTTGAAAGGAAAGTAAAAGACAGAAGAGAGGGACCAAAAGAGTGACAGTGGAGAGTCACACCCACATTCAATCATGGTGTGGTTCAGACCATATAAATATCTGTGTAGGGGAGGGGAATAAGGATTTGGTAATTGAGAGTTCTACAATTATGTTCACAGATTCCATTGTTCCTCTATTTGTACATACTTCTGGAAGCATTAAACAGACAGAGCCATCCCTTCATTTATTCCAACTATGTTCAGAATTACAACTTTAAAAAAGGATGAATCTTTTCAAATACTATTTGATGGTTCCAAGGCTTAGCTTACCTCCTGGCACATAGTGGGTTCTTAATTATTGCTTGTTGATTGATTGATGAGATATTCCTAGGTGATCTGGCTACTTCTTCATATTTCTGCATCTTAAACTTAGTAACTATCATAAGAGATCATTTTCTTCTCTACTTAGTTCTCTTCCAAATTTCTTTGTTTATAAAACTAGTATAAAAGTTCAAGGTCCTTTATCAAACTCCTAATGGAAAGTTTAATCCCAGTAGTCCAAATCTCTACTGTGCCATTACGTCTCATATAAACAGAATATCTGAGATTCAATCAGAGTTAAATTTCCTTCACCTGGTTTGTAATGAGATATTTTTATTATGTATTAGAATATAGAATTACTATGAGTCTAGAGATGAAGAGGCAAAAATGTCATCTAGTATGAACTCATTTTGTAGGTGAGGAAACTGAGGCAAGACAGACTAAACTTACGTAGTGAAAAATATGAATATAAATTTCTGTCCTCTGACTCCAAATCCAGCATACATTCTACCATCCCACATAACTTTCCATAAATCATAGGAAAATATCTTCTCAGGGAAGAATTCCAGTGGTGATGTAGTTTCTCTAACACTCACAATTTTACCATCATCCAGCTCTGCTGAATGGGGCCTTTGTACTTTTTCACTCACATCATGTTGCCTACTCATGTAATACCTTAAATTTGATCCTGTTGAACTATAATTTGTAATTGAAAGAAATTTTAAAAATCATCTAATCAAACCTCATTTTTCAGGTGGGAAAACAGATGTAAAAAGAGGGCACGGCCATTTAAGAATAGAGACAATATTAGAATCCAAGCACCCTGACTCCCAGGTCTATGGTATTTCCACAGCATCTATTTTAACTCCTAATAAGGTATATACATATATTCAATATATTTTTTGTGGAATTGAATTGAATATGCTCACATATGCTATTTTGCTTATTTTCCCTTTAAAATACTAAATCGACTATGTTTTTTTCCTTGAGAGGGAAAGTATCAAGTTATTATTTAGAGTCTCAGTAAATATGAAAAGGTAGTAAATCTGCCTAAACAAATTCCAATATGTTCATACATTTTTTTAAGAAATAGTAGAAAATGAGAGCAAATAGTAGTCATTCTGCTCAGCAAGAAGGGCATTAGAGAAAGCAGTTGTTAAAAATATATATATTTAAAATAAAATGCTATGCAAAAGTTCAGGAGTGAAAAGAAATATGAGTTCTTTTAAAACAAAAACATCAAAGACCTGTGACTTCAGTAGAGTTCATATTTTTTTCATTAATGTTTTATTCACCCAAACACCAAAACAAACATTCCATTGTTCTAAAGTGATATTACACTTCATTGTGTAACTGGGCACAATATTATGAGATTTTGAATAATAGGTAAAAGAGAAAAAAAATGATGCTTTCCCGAAAGCTGAGTCTTTTCTTCCTGCCTTACCCCCTTCCCAAAGAAAAACTAGGTTTTTTGTTTTTGTTTTTGTTTTTTTTTCCTAGCTCCCTCTTTTGGTATCTTAATGATACCTTTATTTTTCTCTTCTATTTGTTGTCCTCAGTTCGCTGTGGACAGGAATGCAGCTTGTTATGGTGGTGGTGGTAGTAGTGGTGGTTATGGTACTTTTTTTTTCTTCTTTTATTTGCATCTTGCCATGCTGGCTTTCAAATGAACACTGTGTTAAAATATTTTATTTGGGTATAATGAGGTGTGTCCTTCCTTCCCTAACTGTCATCCCACAAGTCACTATAGACTGCCAGAATGAGGATTTTTGGTTTCACCTTTATGTATACTCATCCCTTACCAACTGCAGAACACAACCTTTTTATGGCTTTGCATGTGGTTTTTGAGAGTTCCTGTGGTCCAAAACATATAGTCTTCAATATGTTGGGGACATCTTTTTGGGGATTTCTTTATTCATTTTTACTTTTCAGCATTCATTTCCACAAGATATTGAGTTACAATTTTCCCCTACACCCACCCCAAATTTGCAAGCCTACTGTATACCCTCCCCCCAATTTGTTCTCTCTTTTATCCTTCCCTATCAAATTCATCCCCCCTAACTTTCTAGTAATACTAGATGGATTTCTATACACCAGTGCCTGTTTATCTTATTTACCAGTTGTATGTAAAAAAAATTGTATTTTTAAACAACTATTTTTAAAATTTTGTTTTACAATTTTTTTTCCTTCCCCTCTCCTCACCCACCCCTACTGGGAATACAAGCAATTCAATACAGGTGGTACATGTGTAGTTTCTCAAATCATTTCCATAAGTTATATTGAGAAAGACTAACTGTATTTCTCTCCATCCTCACACCACACTTATTCCATTTTTTTTCTTTTAATCCTGTCCCTTTTCAAATGTGGTTGCTTCTAACTACCCTCTCCCCCAATATTCCCTCCCTTCTATTATCCCCCCTCTTATCCCCTACCACCCTACATTCCAGTAAGGTAACATACCCAATTGAGTGTGTATGTAATTCCCTCCTTTAAGCCAAATTCTGTGAGAAACAGGTTGTTCCATTCCCTTTCATCTTCTTCCTCTTCCCCTCCATTGTAACAGTTTTCTTTTGCCACTTTTATATTGAATAATTTACCCTAAACTATATCTCCCTTTCTCCTTCTCCTAACAAATTCCTCTCTCACCTCTTAATTTTATTTTTTAGATGTAATCCCTTCATATTCATCTCATTCTGTGCCCTGCCTCTATGTATACATGAACATACATATGCCTACATTAACATATATATTTGTATACACATACCCCTTCCTATACTTACATATATATGTATGTATACATATATATACACACACACAAGTGTTCCCTTAAACATTGCTCATAATGAAAAAAGTCTTATGAATTACAATTAATCATTTGTCCATGTATGAATGTAACTAGTTCAATTTTAATATGTAACTTAAGATCACCTTTTCCTTTTTACCTTCTCATGCTTCTCTTCCTTCTTATATTTGAAAGACAAATTTTCTGTTCAGCTTTGGTTGTTTCATCAAGAAAGCTTGAAAATCCTCTATTTCATTGAATTTTCCCCTGTAGCATTATATTCAGTGCTGCTGAGTAGGTGATTCTTGGTTTTAGTCGTAGCTCCTTTGACCTCCAGAATATCATATTCTAAGCCTTTGATCCCTTAATG
The DNA here is from genome assembly GCF_028583685.1 of Petaurus breviceps papuanus. Classification (NCBI taxonomy): domain Eukaryota; kingdom Metazoa; phylum Chordata; class Mammalia; order Diprotodontia; family Petauridae; genus Petaurus; species Petaurus breviceps. The sequence goes on from NW_027185655.1 coordinate 72,919,609, forward strand.
TAGAAGCTGCTATGTCTTGTGTTATCCTGATTGTGTTTGTACAGTACTCAAATTGTTTCTTCCTGACTGCTTGCAGTATTTTCTCCTTGACCTAGGAACTCTAAAATTTGTCTATATTGTTCCTAGGAGGTTTCTTTTTGGCATCTTTTTCAAGAGGCTCTTGGTTAATTCTTTCAATTTCAGTTTTGCACTTAAGTTCTAAAATATGAGGGCAATTTTGCTTGATAAGTTTCTGAAAGATTTTATATTGTTTTGTTTTGTTTATGATGTCTTTCACGTAGTCCAATAATATTTAAATGATCACTCCTGGATCTATTTTCCAAGTCAGTAGCATTTCAAATGAGATATTTTACATGGCCTTCAAATTTTCCATTTGTTTGGATCTGTTTTATAGCATCTTGGTTTTTTATAAAGTTATTGGCTTCCAATTACTCTAATGGAATTTTGGAGCAGCTATTCTCTTCACTGAATTTTAAAAATTCCTTTTCCATCTTTCAAATTTGACTTTTTAAGTCATTCTTCTCCTCGCTGGATTTCTGGGCCTCTTTTGGCATTTGAGTTAGTATAATTTTTAAGGTGATATTTTCTTCAGTGTATTTTGGGGCCTCCTTTAGCAGTCTCACTTTTGGTGATTTTCTTGCATCATTCTCATTTCTCTTCCCAAATTTCCTCCATTTCTTTTACATGATTTTCAAAATGCTTTTTGAGCTCCTTCATGAACTGTAGCCAGTTTATATTTTTCTTTCTTTTTTTAAATTAAATTTTATGTTTATTTTTAGTTTACTTCATTCATTTCCATAATATTTTGAGTTATAAATTTTCTCCCTGTCTTTCCCCTACTCACCACCCCCCAAATTCACTGATCACCTCTTCAAAATATGTAGAAAAGAAAACTGCTAGGATTGTTCTTGCCAGGTTCCAGAGTTCCCATTTCAAGCAGAAAATATTAAAAGCTATCTAGGAGAAACAGTTTCAGGGGGCCAGGTAGCACAGCGAGTAAGAGCACCAGCTCCAGTGTCAGTATGATCTGGAGATCGAATCCTGGGGTCAGACAGTAAGCACCCACCCAGAAACACCTGGCCATGTAACCTTGAGCAATTTACTTAAACCTGATTGCTGAAGAAGAAGAAGAAGAAGAAGAAGAAGAAGAAGAAGAAGAAGAAGA